>NC_067480.1:58387776-58670667 GCF_947179515.1 Apodemus sylvaticus | reverse complement strand
GGTAGGATTCTGGAAGATAGCAGAGCTGAGAACAATATAGACTATGGAGGCCTAGCTCAAAAGGTTTCAGAGGTATTAGCCAACTGGGCTAGAGAACATTCTTGTGGATTCTGGTTAAGAATGTGCCTGTTTTTTTTGCTCTTGTCCTAAGAATCCACCTAAGGCTAAATTGAAAACTAATGAACAAATTTCTTTGGTGGAGGAGATTTCAAGATGGCTTAATATTGACTCTGTGTTATATGTGTATAACAGCAACTTATGCAAGTCTACAACAACAACAACAACAAAAAAAAAGAGCAAAGAGGGAAGTACAGTTGAAGTTAAAAAGAAAATGCACCAGGAAATTTAAATTTTTAGCCAAGTCCTGTGCTGAAATAGAGGAAAAGATTAAAGAAAGGCCTGCTTTGAAATGTGTTGGAAACCCCAAGGTGTTAGAAATACCAGCCAGGAAACATCTTCCCAGGAGAGCTGCAGGCAGGGAATGAAACCCATCCAAGAACGGAGAGTCTGCTGCTTTCAACAGAGCTGGAAGGGTGGAGGCATCTAAGCCTACTGACGTCAGACATGGATCTGCAGGACGTAAAGTTCGCCTGGCTGGGTTTTGGTCTAGCCTTGGACCAGTATTTCCTTGGTGTGCCCTAGTCTGGGATGGTAATGTATATTCTGTGCCACTGTACACTGTTTGATTTTGTTTTTTTATTTTACAGGGGTACAGTTAAGAGATCGTCTTGGGTCTCAGAAGAAACTTTGAATTCTGAAACAGTGTTAAAACTGGAAAAGGCCATAGAGAACTTTGAAGTTGGATTAAATGTATTTTGCATTATGATATGGCTACAAGCCTATGGGGCCAGGGAGAAGAATACAGTGGTTTGAGTGAGGACACACCCACATAGCCTCATATATTTGAATACCTGGTCCCTAGATAGTGGAACTGTTTGGAAAGGTGGGGCTTCACTGGAGGAGGTATGTCACTGGGGGTGGACTTTGAGGTTTCAGAAGCCCATGACATTTCAGTTAGCTCCCTCTGCCTCACAGCTGTGTCTCAAGATGTGAGCCCACAGCTGCTCTCCAGCACCATTCCTGCTGCCGTGCGCCCCACCATGGTAGTCATAGACTCTAACCCTCTGAAGCCACAAGCTTCACATGAAATGCTTTCTTTCATAAGTTTCCATGGTGTTTTATCACAGCAATAGAAAGCTAACTAAGAAACTGGCCTTGAACTCACTATGTACCTAGGCTGACTTCGAATTGGTTTCCCCACCACCTTTTCTTTTTTTTTCTCTTCTCATATAATACATCCCAACTGCATTCTCTCCTTCCTTCACGTCTCCCAGTCCCCCACCA
Organism: Apodemus sylvaticus; assembly: GCF_947179515.1. Classification (NCBI taxonomy): domain Eukaryota; kingdom Metazoa; phylum Chordata; class Mammalia; order Rodentia; family Muridae; genus Apodemus; species Apodemus sylvaticus. Next base: position 58,669,323 of record NC_067480.1, on the reverse strand, counting down.
CATACCTCTCCACTTCCCCTAATTTACCATTCCTCTGTTTCCCTTCAGAAACAAGCAGGCATCCTAGTGCTATCAACTGACCACAGCATAACAGGATACATTAATCCCTTTTCATTTTTTTTTAAGGCCACAAATATTCAGTCAGGAAGCCTCCACCTAAATTGATTACATTGCAAAGGCTCTATCTCCAAAGTCTACAGTGAATTACATCTTCATCCTCTTAACAACTCAGATTGGAAAGTACCTTTCACCAAAGAATCCCTTACAGGACAGAAACTATTCCCAAACAACAACTACTTACTCCAAGTTATCTATTTCATAAGCACTCACAATTTGGAGACAAACTACTTATGTAGATGTGAAGTTTAATTACCAGGAGGCAGGAAGGTACTCGCTTTCAGATCTCAGAGATGGGAAATATAATACATGTTCATGTCTCCTTGCTATTATTTGTTGACTCATTCATTAGCATATGTATGAATCCACATTCATGCTTGAATTCATGTAGCCATGCAATATTCAAGTCAATGAGGTCTTGGGTTCCATGCTAATCACTCTGGCTTTGGAGATGAAAAGCAGCTCTGCCCTCACAATCTGTGTAGCCCAGAGTGTGTATGGAGAGGTGGATCAATAGCTACAATGGAGAACAAAAGTGGGAGCTAAGGAAAGCACACCCGAGGGGAAGGTCTGCAGAGAAGGTTAGGAGTAGGACCCTGGCAAACATCACATCTAATACAAGAGCTCAGGAAAGCCTAAAGCATAATCTTTGGGTAGAAGGAGAAAGTTGTGTTTTATCAATACTGTTTGTTCTATTCTTGGTTTTTTAATGAAAATTCATAAGTATTGAAAAAAATAAAGCCTCAAACCTGTATTTGCTGAAGCAAAGGGAAATGGAAGAAATGAGATTTTTATCCTATCTACTAAAACTGGCAAGAAGTTTAATGCCTCTGTGTGCCTTTGGGTTATCAGCTGAACTGTTCTAACTTATTGATTCTAGGGAACATCATGGACATGAAGCAACTTGGCAACTTAGCCCTCATCCCCTGTCTTAGTATTTATCTTAAAGAGGAAATTTATCCTAAGGTAGAGAGATATGTATGAATATTTTACTGATAATTTATGAGTGGAATGTGGAAGCAACCTAAATGTCTGCCCATGGGAGATAAATATATTAAATTTAAGACTATAAAATAGAATGACACTAGCCATTAAAATATTAATGTCAAAAAACATATTAGCACATGACTGTATTCCAAGACCTTGTAAGACTGAAGCAGGAGGATCATGAGTTCAGTTAAAAAGACCCTGTCTCAAAAAACAAACAAGGAGAAAAAACAAATCCATACACTATGTGGCAAGATGGGAAAAATGTATACATGTGTGCACACATGGGTACATAGTGAGCACACATGCAGGTACATGTGTGTGCACACGTGTATGGAGGCTACAGATCAACCCCAGATGTTATTCCTCAGGATCCATTTACCTTATCTTTAAGCATATATGTGTACATGTGCATATGTATGTGAGTGTGTGTGCATATATGTGTATAAGAGTGTGTATGTGCTTGTGTGTGCATTTCTGTGTATATGTGTGAGTGTGTGCATGCTCACGTGCGCGCACACGTGCTGACAACTGTCTTTAACTCCAGTGTCAGGGGCTGTGACACTCTTTTCTGGCCTAGACAGATGATGTATACACAGACATGCAGGCAAAACACCCATACATATAAAAATAAAAGCAAGCAAATCATTAATGGAAGAGAGAGAGGAGTGGGGAAAAATAATTCACGCCACTCTTCTAGTGGGGCGGTGAAAAGATTATATTTTTATTGGCTTTTCAGCAGTTCCCAATTTTATTTTGCTTGTCTTTTTTTTTTTTACTTTTAAAAGACGTCTTTAAAGTAGTGTTTAATTATTTTTTAATTTATTTATTTCATATATATGAGTACACTGCAGCTGTCTTCAGACACACCAGAAGTGGGCGTCGGATCTCATTATAGATGGTTGTGAGAGACCACGTGGTTGCTGGGAACTGAACTCAGAACCTCTGGAAGAGCAGTCAGTGCTCTTAACCGCTGAGCCATCTCCCGTCCAATGTGTAATTCTTGAGGCACTGTAGGGATGTAGTGACCGAAGCTGCCCCTCACATTCTCTCTTTCTACTCCCAGTCCCTGTTCCTACCCCAGAAGCAGTCAGTGAGTAAAGTCTGCTGCAGCCTTTCAGGATTATCTTTATGCATGCAACCATAAACATGACCATGAATATTCATAAACCCTTACGAGAGAAAAATAAAAGCAGCATATAAATTAATCAATATACATATGATTTTCATAAAGAAGTTTCTCATAAAGAATGCATAATTCATCCATAACAGCTCACCATCCTTAACAATGTTCCTCTAACTCATTCGCGATGTTCTTTTTCCTGTCTTTTTAAGTTTTCCAGCTTCCGCCGGGTTTAGTCCCTGACCTTTCATTTTACAGCCGCGCGCCATATGTCTATGGCTCCGGGCCCTGTCTATGTTAGCTACTTTTCTCCTTGCAGTGTCAAAATATGTGACAAAAGAAGTGTAAGGAAGGAACGGTTCATTCTTGGCTCACAGTTTGTAGGTGCAGCCCATTACGGAGGGTAAGTCGCAGAGCAGGAGCTAAGGCAGCTGGCCACACCGCATACTGCCGTGAATGGAGCGACAATGCCCGAAGCTAGCTTTCCTTTCTCGTTTTTATTCATTCAGGACCCCATGGTATGGCGACACTCAGATACAGGGTGGGCCTACTCATGTCAATGAACTCACAGACATTTGGCTCCTTGGTAATTGTAGATCTTGTTAAGTTGGCAATAAATGTTAACAGTCACATGGGCTTCAATTAGTACCGCCTCTTCACATTCCAGGTGTTTAAGGCACCAGCTGCTCAGCCTCTGGGAGGTGTGTGTGTGTGTGTGTGTGTGTGTGTGTGTGTGTGTGTGTGTGTACTGACTCCAGGCTAAGGATGTGAAACCTAAGCTCATTACTGAGAGAAGCCGGGAATAATGATTCTCGTGGTGGTCTGTAGGAATCTATATGGTTTACAAAACAGGTCAATATTGTTATCTTGATTAGAAAGTAATAAAGGAACCTGCTTATTTCTCACTAGAAGTTTATAAGCGGAGTGTGTAGACAAATCAGAGAAAGCATTGATTGCCAACAGGAAAAACTGGATGTGGTTTGTAAGGGGCTCCCTGTGACCCTGGTGGTTTGTTTCTGGATCTAAAACTATTCTGAAAATAACTTTTTAAAGCAATACTTATTATATCTTATTGTCATTTATTCAAAATTACAGAGGTTCCCCCATCAAAGGTGCAGTCTCAAGACTCTACATAGGAAATTCAAATATTTATCCTTCGGGTAAACATATAGACAGAAAGAACAGAAAGAACCAGAAGAGCTCTTTGAATGTCAGCATCCTTCTAGGCTCCACCCCACGGTTACCTGGCAACAGCCAGGTATGCCTGACTCACTATAAAAGGGGAAGCTTGTCTTCTCTGCCCTCTCTGCTCTTCCCTTTCTGTCCCTTTTCTCCCCTTCCCCCCCTCTACCTGTTCATAGCTGGCCTCCTCTCTCTCTGTCTCTGTCTCTGTCTCTGTCTCTGTCTCTGTCTCTGTCTCTGTCTCTCTCTCTCTCTCTCTCTCTCTCCCCCTCTCTCTCTGCCTTTCTCTGTCTCTACTACTCCCCTCCCATACCCTAAATAAACTATTCCATACTATGGCTGGTCCCTCAGGGGGAAGGGATGCCCCAGCGTGGACCCGCAGAGGCGCCCCCTTCCCCTGCACCATACTGCACCTATACCAAGCTTCCTTTTCTTTTTTATATAACACAACAAGAACACACAGCAATAGGTGGAAATTCCTTCTGGGAGTTAGCCAAGTAGGAGAATTTAGATCTAGATATTGAGCTTTGATGGCTTATGCTATACCCAGTGACAACCAAAGGAGACACAGAGTGTGATTATACCACTGTCTGGTACAGAACAGTCGGCGTAACAAAGAGTCATGGAGTGCGACTATAGCACTGCCTCATACAGAACAGTCGGGTAACAACCTTGGAAAAGGCAGAATGACATTTTTCACAGCACGTGTCATAGAATGGGATTTGGTTTCAGGTGATAAAGTATTGCATTCAAATAACGTTTGAGAAACACCTGAAAAAAAAAAAAAACAAAGCACTGCTTCTTCCTTGCAGACTTCGGGGGAATCGTTGGCTTCGGGAAGAACCTGGTATGTGAATGGGAACAGGAAGGTATGTGCTGCACCACTGACAGCACCTTGGCTGGTGCGCTTCAAATGTGCGCCCACACAAGTACATTACATTTCAGTAACCGTAGCTAGGTGTGAATAAACTGAATAAATGTGGCAACTGATTATTCCACAAAATAAGGCAGAATTAGAATATCTCAAGGGTCAACCACCGAAAGAACATACTTCAGTGAACATTTATATACAGAACTCATTCTCAAACATTTTGGTCTCAGGATTGCCTGACATTTTTGTAAAAAAAATAAAAAAGTACCTAAAGTATATTTGTTTAAGAGTTATACCTATTGATATTTATTATATTAGATGAGAGATTTAAAAACTACTTCTTAATTAATTCCTTTAAAAATATTGTCAGGCTGGAGAGATGGTTTAATGGGTAAACAAGTAAGAGAGAGGGAACACAGACCCCCCCCCCCCCCAGGACTTGACTCAACGCTGGGCAGGTGAACACCAGCAGTCTCAGCTTGCCTACAGCAAGATTGGAGACGGAGACAGAAGAATGTCAGAAGTGTGGGGGCCAACAAGCCTTGGCCAACGACCAAGAAGAGCTTCCAACCTCAAACAAGGCGGAAGGCAAGGGCTGATACCTGAGATTGTCCTCTGACCTCCACACACAGTGTGTCAAATGGGTGCTTACACTTACACGCATACTTACACATATATGAATATATACACATGGTCTCCGTTAGACTTCTATTGCTGTGATAAAGACTATGACCAAAAACAACTGTGGAGGAAAGGGGTTATTTCAGCTTACATGTCCTGATCACAGTCCATCATGAAAGGGAGTTACGGCAGGAACTCAAGGCACCGCCCCTCCCCCAGCAGGATCTGAAGCAGAAACCCTGGGAGGAAAGTGCCACGCCCTGGCGTGCTCCCCACTGCTTGCTCCCTTAGCCTTCTTGTATACCCTAGGGCCACTTGCCTAGGGTTGGTACCACCCACTATGGGCTGCCCCACCCCCCATATCAATCACAAATTAAGAAAATGCTCTATAGTGTTGCGTACAAACCAGTCTTAAGGAGTCGTTTTCTCCTTGTGTCTCTCTTCTCTGATAACCCTAGCTGTGCGGAGTTAACAAACAAACAAACAAACAGCACATAAACATTTTAAAAAGATAGAAATAATGTTAGTTGTTTTCCATCTAGTGAGAGTCCTTTGTTACTTTCCAAGAAAATGTCTGGCAGATACCTCTGTCTGTGTAAGTATTATTCATTCCTGTTACGTTTTCCCATGAAGATGGTGTGTTCTGTGAAAATGCAGACAATTCAGTTAGCAGCTCCTAGGACCAGAGCCCAAGCCGTGGCTGGCTGTGGCCTAAGCACTCTGTGAATTTTCATTTCCTCAAGGACTGGCATTTCACGAAGTCAGTGATTTTTATTACAGTTGTTTTGTTAGCTGCAAGCCTGACAGTGTAGATTATGATGACAGCCAGTACAGTTCCAGCTACGCTGACCTTGAGCTAAAGCACTAGCAGTTTATATGTTATTAAAACTGGGTTTAGCACCTTCAGTGAGGGAGGTGCTAGTCTTAGAATTATGGTGAAAATGGTTCCCAGCTTTCTGAGCTCATCTTAAGGGTCTCTGTGATATCAGAGTTCTACGGTTTGACGCCACAGAAAGGCAGATATACATGAAGTGTGGGGGTTGGGAGGAACAAACTGAGAGGGGGGGGAAAGCATATTTTGAATTTGATTTCATCATATTTTGAAGAAGACTCCGGACGATACAGAAGTAAGATACCACTCTTTGCAAACAAATCCTACGCAAAATGACAAGGAAAAAAATAAAAAGGAAAAAAAAAAAAAAACCCCAGGGAGAAGAATCTGAGCCTTTTCCAAAGATTAGCAGCACTTGTCAAAATTCAAGCTGTTTGCTGAACACATGTTGTGAGAGAAAATTGGAGTCTAGGTCACCATAGCAAGTCAAGTGGAGGTGCAAATAATATTCCCTGAAATGTGACTGTAATTATTCATTTAAGAGCAACTTAATGGTGTAAGTGAGCTAATATGACATTCCAAAAGCTCTTTCTTTTTTTAAAGGTATATTTTTTATTTTTATGTATATTTTTATGAAGGCCTACATGTATGTCTGTGTATCACATATGTACCTAGTGACAAAGGAAAGTGGAGAGGCAGTCAGATTCCCTAACTGGAGTTACAGGCAGTCAAGAGCTACCATATATGTTCTGGGAAATGAGCCTGGGTCCTCTGCAAAAGCAACAAGTGCTCTTAACCACTGAGCCATCTCTCTGGCCCCTTGCATGCTATAGCCAGCAAAAGAAACTGAAATATGAAGTAAGAAAGATTACTGCCAGATACGATGGTACACCCTGGGAATCCTAACACTCAGGAAGCTGAGTCAGGTGGCTCATAAATTCAAAACCATCCTGGACTACACAGTGAGTTCTCGGTCAGCTTGGGGTCCAAAGTGGAAATCTGTCTTAGAACAAAACCAAAACCAATCTTTTTGTTAAAATTAAGCTTTACAATTTGTTAATTCTGTAGGATTCCCTTGAAAAGCGTAGTACTTTAATTTTGTATAGATCAAAGCCAACTTCAAAATAGCATCAAACTCCTTCCCGTGTTTATTCTTGTGTTTTCAATCCCTGACTTTCTCTCAGGTTTATAATCCAGGGCAGGTTTTTTTTTTCTTTCCCACATAAATGGACGTTATTTATCAGGCAAGAGTCTTGTTTTCCACACAACAAGTGGTTGGCTCTCTCCACACTGGGGCTCCCATTTGCAATGATCTTCCTACTTCTTGACCACCTTCCTCCTTTACACTTTCATCCAATAGGAAGGACACCAGCATGTGGGATGAAGGACAGAGGACAAAAACCACTGAACCAGAGGCGGGTTCTGCCAACATTGGTTCCTCCCTCATCCCACGACAAGCTTCTCTAGTTACTTATGGCGTATAGCATCCAAAGACTTGTAGTAGTGGTAGCAGTGATGATGATGATGATGATAATGATGATGACGACAACGGTGATGATCTAAAACTTCACCTAGAGGGTCTTTAACAATACAGAAAGAATGATCTATTGATCACTTCTCTCTGACTAGGTTAGCTAATACTCTGCTCTATTTTCTGTGTGGAAGAGGAGCTTCTTGTACCTTGTTCTCAGTAGGAAGATAAAGGGCTAAACACTGCCAAGCACTATCTGGTGGCTCATCCCCTCTGCCACTGCAGCTCCTGCACCTTCCAGCAGACCGTAACCCTTCATGCTCTCAGCTGGGACAATGCACATCTGGGTTTATAGCAGTCTCCTCAGGGCACTGTTAGGCAGATGCCTCCTGTTCTTAGTTCCTGAATGGTTGGAAAAAGAATGTGTGCAATTATCTTTGTTTCTCAAGGTGGGGTGTATTCAGACCCAAGGAGCTGAAGGGGTTTGCAGCACCACAGGAGGAACAACAATAGGAGTCAACCAGCACTCCCAGAGCTCCCAGGGACAAAACCATCAGCCAAAGCAAACACATGGAGTTACCCATGGCTCCAGATAGATAGGAGGCCTTGTTGGACATCAAAGGGAGGAGAGGTCCCTGGTCCTGGGAAGACTTGATGCTGTAGTGTAGAGGAATACCAGGACAGGGAAGTAGGGGAGGGTTAATTAGAGAAGGGAAGATAGCTTATGGGATTTTCGGGGGATGGGGGAACCAGGAAAGGGGACATTTGAAATGTAAATAAAGAATATATCTAATAAAAAATTGAAAAAAAAGATGGGTTGTGTTCAAGTAAGAAAAATATTAGAACATCAGTGCCCTATTTTAAAAGTTCAAACAAGAGCTTCAAAAAGTTCACTGCATGGTACTCAGCACACTGAGACGTGAGTGTTGAGGACTCAGCTCCACACCGAGCATTTAGATCATTCCTCCACGGCTCAGGGAAGACAGGGAGAAGAAGGGCTGTGGCTTAGGCTTTTATTGCTGTGAACAGACACCATGTCCAAGGCAACAGGGTTTTTTTTTTGTTGTTGTTGGTGGTGGTGGTTTTGTTTTTTTGAGACAGGGTTTCTCTGTGTAGCCCTGGCTGTCTTGGAACTCACTCTATAGATCAGGCTGGTCTCGAACTCAGAAATACATCTGCCTCCCAAGTGCTGGGATTAAAGGTGTGTGTCACCACTGCCCGGCTCCAAGGTAACTCTTATAAGGACACCATTTAATTGGGGCTGGCTAACAGGTTTAGTCCATTATCACCTAGGTGGGCATGGTGCAGGAGAAGCTGAGAGTTCTATATCTTCAACTGAAGGCTGCTAGCAGAATACTGACTCCCAGACAGCTAGGATGAGGTTATTAATGCCCACACCCACAGTGACATACCTATTCCAACAAGGCCACACCTAATAGTGCCACTCCCCGGGCCAAACATATACAAACCATCACATGCTGAAAAACATAAGAACCAGAGACTGGGAGGGGGTGTGCAGATGCTTCTGTAATGACAGAGCTCTTGCCCTCATGAACCCATAGCAACGTTCTATCCCACGCAGGTCGGGAGGGTATATAGGCAGTTAATGATTGCTAAGGGAAGAGTAGTCATATCTCTCAGTGGTAGCCACTGCCACATTGCTGCCATTCAAGTATAATCCCTGCATCCATACTCATTTAGGCAGTCCCAATTAAATACAGTGTGCATCAAAAATTAAACAAAATAAATAAAGTTCATGAAAGTGTAAGGCAAATGGAATCTTGTCACCAGATAGAAAAACCGGTAAGGTAGAGCAGATTAAGGAACCCTGGCAATTTTCATAACTGGTCACATGGTATAGAAACCCAGAGTTCTCCATGCTAATAAAGTATGTAGATAGGCCCTAGATGTCTGGTTGATGAACTTCCCTTCCTGGACATTCCTTCCTGCAAAAGGAGTTTAATCTCTGGCCTACCCTAAATTGTATGCATCCTTTTCCACCATGAATAAACAGTTTGGACAAGCAAGGACTGTCTCCTTCCTCAAGGACCACTGCGGGGGTAAACTTTTGTCATACAGAGCCTAAATCTCCCACAAAAGCCTCCTCCATATTCCTGGCATTGACTCTGAGCTAAGCCAGATTAAGGGCTCTCGTTTTCAACTCTTTGCAGTTCCCAGTGGTGTCTGGGTGCCCAGAAGTTTGAGAACCACAGCCTCGGGCCCAGACCACGTCATTTCTCACCCAGAGAAACGGGCAGGAATCCCTATCTTAGTTACCTTTTGTCTCTCCTGAGCCAGTGCTGATGTCCTGCCAGCCCGGCACCCCAACAGGGAAAATGGAATGTAGCCTAGCGCCTGTGTGTTTCACCGCCCAGAGCAGTGTCCTGACACCCAGTGGGGAGGCAGAACGTAGACCCACATGAAAGTGGGAAGAGGACTTGGAAAGAATAAATGGTTTGCTGGGAGGAAGAAAGGTTCCAGTTAGGATTAGAGGATACTATGAAATTGTGGACAGGTACATTTTAAAAAATAGTCCACAAAGAATTTTATGCAGTGAACATTATAGGACTTCCTTCGTACATTAGCGACAAAAACTGATTTCAAATTATCTGTATTAGAAAATAAATTATTTTCAATAAATAGAAGTACTAAAATCAAGAATTTGATTTTATAGTGTTTTATGTCAATGCGACGGTGGCCCAAATGATCCATTCTCTGAGGAAAAGCATTCACAGAAGAATCAGAAAGGTCCAACTGTAGACATGTCAGTTGATGGAGAATGTCGGATTTCCTTAAGGACTCTACAGAAATAGGTTCTAAGGACTGATTCCCACATTCCATCGACAGAGGGTATATAGAATTTGGGTTTGTGTCTTCTGAGACGGGTTTGTTTGGTTGGTGTGGGCATTTTGTTGTATTGTTTGTTTTTGAGCCAGGATTTTACCCCATCACCCAGCCTGGCCTCTTACTTGTAGCCATCCTCCTGCCTTTCCCTCCTTGGTGTTGACATTACAAGCAGAAGCCATAGCGCTGGCTCCAAGATACATTTCCCTGAACCTTATCTTTTTCTCTTTTAGCATAAGTGTATGATGAAGTAGACTACAATGATTGCCAGTGCAGAACCATTTAGAGGGTGTGATTCGTGCCAAGCTACCAGCAGTTTTACCTGATAGCACTTGCCTTGGATACTCTGAACTGCCCTGCCACGTGGCAGAAGAGGCACTTAAAAATTATATTTTGTATTATTTAAAACAAATTTTAAATTTAAATATATTTTGATCATATTCTTCCCCTCCCCTAAGTCCTTCCAGATCCTCTCCCATTCCCTACCAACACAACTTTGAGTTCATTCTCAAAAAATAAAAACCCAATTCAACAACAAACACCCCTGAAAAAGCAAAGATAACAAACAAAAACCAAATGAAAGCATGGGCTTTCGTTCGTATTATTGATCTTCGCCATTCTGATGGGTGCAAAATGAAATCTCAAAGTAGGTTTGATTTGCATTTCCCTGATGGCTAAGGTTATTGAACATTTCTTTAAGATTCTTCTTTTGAGAATGTTTAGCTCTTTTTTAATTGGATCCACATTTTAAATTGGATTATTTGTTTTTTAATCAAGGAATTTTTTTTTTCGTTTTTAAAAATGTATTTTGGATTTATGTTTTAGCCCTCTATTGGATGTGAAGTTGGTAAAAAATATCTTTTCCCATTCTGTAGGCTGCCACTTTGTCCAAGAAAGAGTATCCTTAGTTTTACAGAAGCTTTTCATGAGGTCTCATTAATTAATATTGATCTTAGTACATGTACTATTGGTATTCTGTTCATAAAGTCTTTTTCTTTACCTATATGTTCAAGACTGTCCCCCACTTTCTCTTCTATCAGGTTCAGAGTACTTGGTTTTATGTTGAGGTCTTTGATTCATTTGGACCTGAGTTTTGTTCAGGGTGATAAGTTCGGATCTATTTACATTCTTCTGCATGCTACCATCCAGTGTGACCAATACCATAGTATTTTTTTTTTTGCCAGTGCATATTTCTGATTTCTTTATCAAAAATTGGGTGTCTAGATGTGCATGGGCTTATATCTGGGTCTTCAATTTGATTTTATCACCTGTTTTTATGCCAGTATAATGCTGTTTTTATTACTATAGCTTTGTAGTATAACTTGAGATTAGGAATGGCAAGACCTTCTGCAATTCTTTAATTTTTTGAGATTTTTTTTTTTTTAGCTATCCTAGGTTTTTTAGTTTTCCAAATGAAGTAGAAAATTGTCCTTTCAATATCTGTGAAGAATTGTGTTGGGGATTTTGATGTGAATTGCATTGAATTTGTAGATTGCTTTTGCTAGGACTGTGTGGTGGTTTGAATATGCTTGGACCAGAGAGTGGCACTATTAAGAGGTATGGCCTGGTTGGAGTGTGACCTTATTGGAGGAAGTGTGTTACTGTGAGGCTGAGCTTTGAGAATCAATTCCTAGGCATATGGGAGCTGTCTTCTCCTGTTTGTCTTTAGAACAAGATGCAGAACTCTCAGCTCTTCCTGCATCATGCCGGCCTGAAAGCTGCCATTCTCCCACCTTGTAAGCCAGCCCCAATTAAATGTTATCCTTATAAGAGTTGCCTTGGTCATGGTGTTTCTTCATAGCAACGGAAACCCTAACTAAGACAGATGCCCCCCCCCTTTTTTTTAAATAACTATGTTTATGCTACCAATCATGAATGTGGGAGATCTTCCATTCTTTGGTGTCTTCTTCAAAGACTTAAGATTTTTATCATAAAAGTCTTATACTTGTTTGATTACTGTAAAAGCTATTTCCCTGATTTCTTTTTGAGTCTGTTTGACATTTGTATATAGGAGAAAAATTGATTTTTGGAACTGATTTTGTATCCATCCAATTTGCTGAAGGTGTTTATCAACTGTAGGAATTTACTGGTGGAATTTTTAGGGTCAATTATGTATACTATCATAACATCTGAATAAAGATACTTTGACTTCCTCCTTTCCAATTTGTATTCTTTGATTTTCTTCAGTTCATAATGGAGAAATGGATTTGTAATTCTCTTTCTTTGTTGGATGTTTGTGTGGTTTGGGTATGTAGGTAACTGTGGCCTCATAAAATGAATTGGGCAATGTTACTTCTGTTTCTATATTGTGGAATAATTTCAGGAGTATTAGCATTAACTCTTTCAAATTCTGTGTTAAAACCATCTGACTCTAGGTTTTTTTGGGGGTTGGGGGAAACTTTTAATGACTGCTTCTATTTCACTAAGGGTTATAGGTCTGTTTAAATGCTCACCAGATCTTGATTTAAGTTTTGTTTAGATTTTTCAATTTTGTGGAGTAGACATTTTTAAACTATGTCTTGTGATCTTCTGGATTTCCTTGGTATCTATTGTTATGCCCCCTTCTCTTTTCTGACTTTGTTTGGATTTTCTGTCTCTGACTTTAATTTGGATAAGGGTTTGTCAACTTTAGTGATTCTTCTCAAAAAAAATCCAATTATTTGTTTCATTGATTCTTTGTTTCTGTTTTATTGATTTCAGTCTTGAGTTTGATTATTTCTTGCTGTCTGTTCCTTTTTTGGGTGTGATTTCTTCTTTTTGTTCTAGAACTTTCAGGTGTTCTATTAAATGGTATGTGATCCCTCCAGTTTATTTATGTAGGCACTTAGTACTATGATCTTGCCTCTTAGAGCCTCTTTTTATTATGTCCCATAAGTTTGCCTGTGTTGCATATTTTTTATTGTATATTTTCAATGTAAATTTTATATACATTGAATTTGAATTCTAGACTTTATTTCTGTCTTGAGCCATTTTTCATTCAGTAGTGAGTTGTTAAGTTTGCATGAGTTTGTAAGCATTCTACTGTTTCTGTTGTTGACAGATTTAATCTGTGTTGGTCTGATTGGAAGCGGGGAGTTATTTCAATTTCTGTGTATCTATTGAGACTTGTTTTGTTTCTGATTATGTGCTCAGTTTTGGAGCAAGTTCCATGAGGTGCTGAGAAGTTATATTCTTTTGTGTTTGGGTGAAATATTCTGTAAATACCTGTTAAGTCCATTTGGTTTATAATGACAGTTAGCTCTAGTGTTTCTCTCTTTAGTTTTTGTTTAGGTAACCTGTCCATTGCTTCTGAGGTCTATTTGCTTGGAATACTTGTTTTTCCAACCCTTTACTGGAAGTGACGTCTATCTTTGCTGTTGAGGTATGCTTCTTGGATGCAGCAGAAGGATTGATCCTGTTTTTACATTGATTGTGAGTCTGCATCTTTTTTATTGAGGAATTGAGACTGTTGATGTTGAGAGATATCAATGACCAATGACTGTTGATTCCTGTTATTTTGTTGTTGTTATTGTCTGTGTCTTTGTGTGTCTTCTTTTAACTTTGTTTGTGCGGGATTATTTATTCTCTGTGTTTGCCTGAATGTTGTTAACCTCCTTAGGTTGAAGTTTTTCTTCTAGCACTTTCTATAGGGCTGGATTTGTAGATATTGTTTAAATTTGGCTTTATTGTGGAATATCTTGTTTTCTACACCTACAGTGATTAAAAAATTTGCTTGGTATAGTAGTCTAGGATGGCATCTTTGGTCTCTTAGAGTCTATAGCACATCTGTTCAGGCCCTTCTGGCTTTTAGAGTCTCCATTGAGAAGACAGTGTAATTCTAATAGGTTCCCCCTTTATATGTTACTTGGTCTTTTTCCATGTCTGCTTTAATATTCTATGTCTATATTTTTAGTGTTTGAGTAATATGCGCCTAAGGAACTTTCTTTTCTGGTCCAGGCTGTTTGGTGTTCTGTGTCCTTCTTGCATTTTGATAGGCCTCATCTTTATGTTTAGGACATTTTTTTCCTCTTATGATTTTGTTGAAAATATTTTCTGTGACTTTGATCTAGATTTCTTCTCTTTTCTCTATTTCTACTCTTTTTTTTATAGTGTCCTATATTTTCTGCATGATTTATGCCTGGAGTCTTTTAGATCTAATATGTCTTTGTCTGAGGTATCTATTTCTTGTATCATGTCTTTGGTGCCTGAGAATTCTTTCATTTCTTGTATTCTGTTAGTGAAGCTTATCTCTGTGATTTCTGTTTGAGTTCCTAAAATTTTCATTTCCAATTTCCCTTCAGTTTGGGTTTTCTTTATTGATTCTATATCCACTTTCAGGTCTTCAAATATTTTATTCATTTCCTTCCTCTGTGTTTTTATAGACTTCTTTAAAGGATTTATTTGTTTCCCCTTTAAAGACTTCTATCATCTTCATAGAAGCTGTTTTAAGGCATTTTACTTGTGCTTCAGCTGTGTGGGAACATCAGGGCCTGGTGTGGTAGGGTTGCAGGTAGCTGAGACATATTATCATGGCTATAATTGTGCCTTTACATTGGTGTCTTTGCATCTGGAATTTGGAAGATTGTAAGTCATGATATCCAATCTTGTCTTTGTTGGGTGGGTGTTTTGCTCCATAGTTTCTTTGGTTCTTAAGAGAGTGTTCTGATTGTGTGTTGCCTATAGAAAAATCTTCTAGGGTTCTGATATGTGTGGGCACTGAGGGTTCCAGGCAAAATGTGTTTCTGGGTTTTAGAAACAGAGACTTATGAATGTGTAAGGGCTGGGAATGTTAGAGGGATTTCACAAGAGGGAGGAAAACAGGGTGTTCTGAATGTGTAAGGGCTGGGAATGTTAGAGGGATTTCACAAGAGGGAGGAAAACAGGGTGTTGTATCAGATTTGCTTAGTTACTCGCCTGGGAACTGAATGGGGAGAGTAACGGAGGAAGAAATGAAGATCTGCAGCTAGCTTACTTGCTTCCCTTGTCAGCATGGCCTGTGGGTTCCCAGGAAGTATCTGCTGAAACTGGGAGCTGGGAAAAGCAATGACTTGGGGGGAAATTTTTGGAGGGAAGGATCTGTGTGAACCATTAAATATGGATGTAGAAGGGTAAGAGGGGCTCCGTCAGATGTTATGTTGACAAGCTGGGGGAAGAGACTGGAGGGTTTAGATTGGAGGAGCAGAAAGAGAGGTGAAGTTCTGAAGTTGAACTCCATGTTGCCTGCCTAGAGTGGCCTGTGAGTTCACAGGGAGTACCTGCTAGAGTTGGGTTGTGGGCTAAAGCAGTTAAGTGGGGAAGGAGGCTAGGAAGGGTAAGATCCGGGTAGTCCACTAGAGATAGGGTGGGAGGTAAGAGGCAGCCTCAGCTGGTGGTCTGCTGCAGAGCTTGGAATGGGGTGAGGGATTGGATATGAAGGAGCTGAGGGAGAGGTGAAGATATGGTGTTAGCCTACCTGTTTTCATGAGCAGAGTGGTCTGTAGGTTCCCAGGGAGTGTGGAGTTAGGGGCTGGGACAAAGGAATCAGTTGGGGGAGGGAGGTTAGGAGGGTAAGATCCCTGTATATAGTCCACTGGAGATGAGTATGTGTGTGTTGGGGGGATAGGAAGAGGGGGCTGCTGCCAGTGTTCTGCTGCACAGGTGAGGATGAGACTAGGAGATTGGATTTGAAGATCTGTAGTTAGCCTGTCTACTTCCCTGGTGGGAGTGGTACCTAATATTTTTTAGCAGCTGCCTCTGACCTAATGACACAATGTGAGGGATTTCCCCTAAGTGTCTCACTTGCCTGGTACTCTGGACATGGACATCATCTGGACTCTGACTGTGTTTTACTCCTAAGCCCTTGCCTGTCTGTCTCCTGGCAGCCCTATAGTAGTTATCTTCTTGGCTATCACCACCATTTCATCCCTTTGATCATTTGACTAAAAGGAGGGAGCCCCTATCCTTCTACTCAACCTGTGGACAGTCTTCCCATCTGCTGGCATGACCTCAAGGGCTACTAGTGCTTGGCATTCAGCAATGTACCAGCATGTAGAAATGTTTGTTGATGTTGGTTTTGGAACCTCGGTCATGCTTCTGGAAGGGATCAGACACAACCAGTTTATATGTTAGGGGGAGGAGCTGATATGTCAATTAAGAAGGCAGAAGCTAATCATTAGGCAAAGATATAGAGGCGGTTTTTCCGGGTCCCAGGAGGAAGAGGAGGAGTCAGAGATGGGACTTCTTTCTACCAGGCTTAGACAAGAGAAGACTGACACCATGTAGGCCTGGGGGCTCTTAGAACCTGGTGGAAGCTGCCATTAGAAGAATCCTGATATTAAGATAGTTGATGAGTTTAGGACAGTAGATGCTGTGTTATCTGGTTGGTTTTAAAATATTTAGGCTGTCTGGTGTTTTCCATCCACAGTGACTCAGTTGGGCAGAAGAAAGCAGGCTGCCGGGGGCTTTGGTTTTTTATATATACATATATTTGACAATTGATATGTATTATATATATATTTGACAAGCTAATGTATATATTAGCTTGTCAAGTTATCATGAACTAGTCATCTCTGTGTTATGATAATAAACTACTCCATAGGCAATTCACTTATTAAAAGGCTATTTTGGTTTATGCTTCTGGAGTTAGAGTCCAAGGTTAGTTACCACCATTCCTTTGGGTTTTTGGTTAGGGTATCACATTATGGCTGAAGGATGTGACTTAATCTGCTAATATCATTAGTTGGGAAACAGAAAGATGACTGGCTAAGGTCCCACAATCAGTAGAGGTCCTACTGTTCATGACCCAAGGTCTGCCCATAAACATGGTCTTTCGGGTTCACAGAAACCTTCCAACAGTGCTGTCCTTGGAACAAAGCTTCCACTATCAAGGCCCTTTGAGTCCATTATCCATATTTAAACTATGGTCCTATTGGCAAAACAAGCATTGTGGGGGAAAGGAGTCCAGAAGCCCTTGTATTCTAGGCAAAGCCTGACTTTGTACAACTTAGTCTCATGTGGAAAACAATATAATTTCCAAATGGTAATTTAAATTATGTTCCAGTATTTGTGCTTTCCAAACAATATTAAGAGAATA
Source organism: Apodemus sylvaticus (assembly GCF_947179515.1). Lineage (NCBI taxonomy): Eukaryota > Metazoa > Chordata > Mammalia > Rodentia > Muridae > Apodemus > Apodemus sylvaticus. Next base: position 58,652,224 of record NC_067480.1, on the reverse strand, counting down.
TCAATTTAACTCACCGTATTTGGAGACTGATTTCCCGAAGGCCCTCCTGTGCTAATCTTCTTAAGCCTTCCCTGACCTTGCAGGCCACACTCTGACTCTCTGCACTCTTCATTTGTCAATGTGTTTCTGCTGTCTTCACTGGGTACTTGACTTTTTCTTTACCTGTTCTGTACTGGCTTTAAATCATTCTTTATTGTTCCATCCCAGGAAAGATTCAAAAGTAGACCAGTTGAAACTGCCCTTCAGTATGGGGGGAGGGGGGCATATGGATGGTTATGTAAATATATGTAAATATGTCTCTTTTGTCACTCAGAATCTTGTAATCACAAAGATAGAATCAAAACTGCTAGTGTGGGATGTGAGGCACACTCTGAACAGGTAAGTGAAGATAAACTCACTTTTCTCTTTCACTTTTGAGTAAAAGTTCAAGAAGAGGTGACTTGAATAGGCTACATTTGAAAAACTGAGCTCAGCTGTCATGAAGCAGTGGGAGCAGAATCCTGAATAAAGAAAGGATGGACACTTCGAAAGCCATGAATACATCCACAAGGAGGGTTTCAGTTCTTCCATGACGTCACAGTACAGGCGGATGGATGAGTGGCACAGGTGACACAAAATAAAGATGGAGGAATGGTAGACGCTTCCTCAGACTAAAGAATGTGAATTTTAAAAACATACTTTGGGGCAACTATTTGGAAAAAGGACCAACACAAACTGGCAGTCATGGATGTGCTTACAGTGGTGTAGAAAGTCCGTGATGAGGGCTGGAAGGGAAGCAGATAAGAGACTTAGGTAACGAGTTCATTGGGCACCTGGGATGGACACCTCAGACTGGTCTTAAGGCTGACTGGATACAGTTAACAAAGAAATTGAGAAACGCAGATGGTCTTGTTTACAGGTTAGGGATACAGGGTAAATTTGGTAATGACGAATATGGTAGAGACAAAAGGTTATTCATAAATCAGGGGAAATGTATTTTGTACAATGACAGGATGATGATGATAACCATGCAGCACATGAAAGGGCTCTGAGCCATGCAGTGCATTGGCTCACATCTGACAATCCTCTAACCCAATCATCCCCAGTCTAACCCAGAGTGATGAGACCACTTCATCTTAAAAGTCTCCATCCCTGGGAGCCTTATGGTCAATTTGTATTTACTGCATATCGTTCAGACACGTTCCTACCTCCTAAATTTGTACTTTCAGAATACATTCTATTTGCTTGCTTAGAGGAGGACGGGCACATCTCCTTTGTCCTCTGGACTTCTATGGTGGAAAGCTGACGAAGCTGTTAGTCTTTAATAGGGTTCCTAGGCATCTGTCATTCCTACTCTGCAGCATTAGGACTGTGGCGTGTGGTAATTAATCTCTGACTAAAAGATCCAGTTGAAGTGTTACAACATGCCAAAAGGGACAGGGTATGAGAAACTCCATCTGCCTTTTACATTTTAGGGAGACCTTAGCTTTTTAAGTTCACTTGTTTCTTATAAAAGGAAATGTTCTTCAATGCGTAGTGTTCCTGTGGCTTTTACTGGAACATCTCCAAGTGTTCTTCATTAGTCTTTGACCACAGAGAACAGACAGTTTCCCAGCAGGAAGAATAACTGATTTACCTCCCAGTTCCCAGTCATGCATTCCAATCTCTCGCTCTCTTTTTTCCTATATTCTTTGTTTACATTCCGAATGCTTTCCCCTTTCCCGGTTCCCACCTCCCCATTGGTCTCAAAACCCCTCTTCCCTCTGCCCATTTCCCAATCACCCCCCTCCCATTTCCCTGTCCTGGTACTCCCCTACAATGCTGGATCAACTATTTTCAGAACCAGGGCCCTCTCTTTCCCTCTTCTTGGGTATCTTTTGATATGCTAATTGTGTCTTGAGAATTCAGAGCTTCTGGGCTAATTAATATCCACTTATCAGTGATTGCATTCCATGTGTATTCTTTTGTGATTGGGTTACCTCACTTAGGATAATATTTTCCAGTTTCAACCATTTGCCTAAGAATTTCATGAATTCATTGTTTTTAATTGCTGAGTAGTATTCCATTGTGTAAATATACCACATTTTCTGTATCCATTCCTCCATTGAGGGACATCTGAGTTCTTTCCAGTTTCTGGCTATTATAAATAAGGCTGCTATGAACATAGTGAAGCATGTATCCTTATTGCATGCTGGGGAATCCTCTGGGTATATGCCCAGGAGAGGTACAGCAGGGTTCTCCAAAAGTGTCATGTCCAGTTTTCTGAAGAACTGCCAGACTGATTTCCAAAGTAGTTGTACCATCTTGCTTAGTACAAGGAGATAAGAATGGATCAATTCACATTCTTCTGCATGCTGACCTTCAATTGAACCAGCACCATTTGTTGAAAAGGCTATCTTTGAGAAGGCGGTGTGCTCTGGTGAGTCCAGCCGGCCCCAGCAGGAGCCTTCAGGTGCCTGCTTTGGGATCTGAACAGCCTGGGCCACAGCACTTGGTCTCCAGGAAGTGCGGGAGACCTGGTGTGCACCCAGAGGCAGTCTGGGAGTTCACAGCACAGCTTGCTCCTGTGGCACAGAGCTTAGGTTCCAGTCCTGAGGCCTCTGGCAGGAGCACTCAGATCTCTCCGCTTCCGGATCCAGATCAGCCTGGGCAGCAACACCACATCTCCAGGTCCTGCAAGAGGCAAGAGGGGCTTCCGGGCGACCAGCGGGTAGAAGTCGGTGTGCTCAGGTGAATCCAGCGGGCCCCAGCAGGAGCCTTCAGGTGTCTGCTTCGGGATCTGAACAGCCTGGGCAACAGCACCCTGTCTCCAGGCAGTGCAGGAGGTAAGCTGTGCACCAGAGGCCACCTGGGAAGGGGTAGCTTGCACTGGCGAGTCCAGCATTGACAAGACCAACTAATACCAGTGAGAACTAGATGGCAAAAGGCAAATGCAGGAACGTCACTAACAGAAATCAAGGCAATATGGCAACATCTGAACCCAAGTCTCCTTTACCAGCATGTCCTGGATACCCCATCACACCAGTAAAACAAGATTTGGATTTAAAATCACTGGTCATGATGCTGGTACAGGAACACATGAAGGACATACTTAAAGAAATTCAGGAGAAAATGGATCAAAAGTTAGAAGCCCTTGCAAGGGAAACACAAAAATCATTGAAAGAAATCCAGGAGAATACAAAAGCCAATAATGAGGAAACGCAAAAAACACTTAAAGAAATACAGGAGAACTTTGGTCAACAGGCTGAGGTCATGAAAGAAAAAACACAAAAATCTCTTAAAGAATTACAGGAAAGCACAAACAAGCAAGTGAAGGAGCTAAGCAAAACCATCCAGGATCTAAAATCAGAAGTAGAAACAACTAAGAAAACTCAAAGGGAGACAACTTTGGAGATAGAAGTCTTGGGAAGAAATCAGTGGACATAGATGCAAATATCAACAACAGAATACAAGAGATAGAAGAAAGAATCTCAGATGCTGAGGATACCATAGAAACCATAGACTCAACAGTTAAAGAAAATGCAAACTGTAAAAAGCTTGTAAACTAAAATATCCAGGAAATCCAGGACACAATGAGAAGAGCAAACCTAAAGATTATAGGCATAGATGAGAGTGAAGATTTACAACTTAAAGGGCCAGCAAATATCTTCAATAAAATTATGGAAGAAAACTTCCCTAACCTAAAGAGAGAGATGCCTATGAATATACAAGAAGCCTACAGAACTCCAAACAGACTGGACCAGAACAGAAATACTTCCCGTCACATAATAATCAAAACCCCAAATGTACTAAACAAAGAAAGAATATTAAAGGCAGTAAGAGAAAAAAGGCCAAGTAACATATAAAGGAAGACCTATCAGAATCACAGCAGACTTTTCACCTGAGACTATGAAGGCTAGAAGATCCTGGGCTGATCTCATGCAGACTCTAAGCGAACCCAAATGCCAGCCAAAACTACTATATCCAGCAAAACTCTCAATCACCGTAGATGGAGAAACTAAGATATTCCATGACAAAACCAAGTTTACCCAATATCTATCCACAAACCCAGCCCTACAAAGGATAATAGGAGGAAAACACCAATACAAGGAGGAAAACTTCACCCTGGAAAAAGCAAGATAGCAACCTTTCATCAAACCCAAAAGAAGTTAACCAATCAAATTTAAAAAATAATGTCAAAAATGACAGGAAGTAACAATCACTATTCCTTAATATCTCTTAACATCAATGGACTCAATGCCCCAATAAAAAGACATAGACTAACTGACTGGATACGTAAACAGGACCCTACATTTTGCTGCTTACAGGAAACACACCTCAGGGTCAAAGACAAACACTACCTTAGAGTAAAAGGCTGGAAGACAATTTTACAAGCAAATGGTCTCAGGAAACAAGCTGGAGTAGCCATTTTAATATCAGATAAAATTGACTTTCAACCCAAAGTCATCCAAAGAGACTCTGAGGGACACTTCTCGTTGGTCAAAGGAAAAATACAACAAGAAGAACTCTCAATCCTGAACATCAATGCTCCAAATGCAAGGGCACCCTCTTTCATAAAAGAAACTTTATTGAAGCTCAAAGCACACATTGCACCTAACACAAAAATTGTGGGTGAATTCAACACTGCACTTTCCTCAATGGATCGATCAGGAAATCAGAAACTAAACAGGGACACAATGAAACTAATTGAAGCTTTGGACCAATTAGATTTAACAGATATATATAGAACATTCTATCCTAAAGCAAAAGAATATACCTTTTTCTCAGCACCTCATGATACCTCCTCCAAAATCGACCATATAATTGGTCACAAGACAGACCTCAACAAATATAAGAAGATCGAACTAATCCCATGCCTCCTATCAGATCACTATAGAGTAAAAGTGGTCTTCAATAGCAACAAAAACAACAGAAAACCCACATACACGTGGAAACTGAACAATATTCTACTCAATGATACCTTGGTCAAGGAAGAAATAAAGAAAGAAATTAAAGACTTTTTAGAACACAATGAAAATGAAGACACAACATACCCAAATCTATGGGACACAATGAAAGCAGTGCTAAGAGGAAAACTCATAGCCCTGAGTGCTCCAAAAAGAAAATGGAGAGAGCTTTATACATTACCAGCTTAATGACACACCTGAAAGCCCTGGAACAAAAAGAAGCTATTTCACCTAGGAGGAGTAGAAGGCAGGAAATCATCAAACTCAGGGCCGAAATCAATCAAGTAGAAACAAAGAGAACCATACAAAAAATCAACAAAACCAGGAGCTGGTTCTTTGAGAAAAATCAACAAGATAGATAAACCCTTAGCCAGACTGACCAAAGGGCACAGAGAAAGTATACAAAATTAACAAACTTAGAAATGAAAAGGGAGATATAACAACAGAAACTGAGGAAATCCAAAAAATCATCAGATCCTACTACAAGAGCCTGTACTCAACACAACTGGAGAATCTGGAGGAAATGGACAATTTCCTTGACAGATACCAAATACCAAAATTAAATCAGGACCAAATAGATCATCTAAACAGTCCCATAACGCCTAAAGAAATAGAAGGGGTCATAGAAAGTCTTCCAACCCAAAAAAGCACAGGACCAGATGGTTTCAGTGCAGAATTCTATCAGACCTTCAAAGAAGAGTTAACACCAATACTCTTCAAACTATTCCACAAAATAGAAACAGAAGGAACACTACCTAATTCCTTCTACGAAGCCACAATTATGCTGATACCAAAACCACACAAAGATCCAACAAAGAAAGAGAACTTCAGACCAATTTCCCTTATGAACATCGATGCAAAAATACTCAATAAAATTCTTGCCAACCGAACCCAAGAACACATCAAAATGATCTTCCACAATGATCAAATAAGCTTTATCCCGGGAATGCAGGGTTGGTTCAATATACGGAAATCCATCAATGCAATCCACTACATAAACAATATGAAATGACCACATGGTCATTTCATTGGATGCTGAAAAAGCATTTGACAAAATTCAGCATCCTTTCATGGATGGATGAGAGTCTTGGAGAGAACAGGAATTCAAGGCCCATACCTAAACATAGTAAAAGCAATATACAGCAAACCGGTAGCCAGCATCAAACTAAATGGAGAGAAACTTGAAGCAATCCCACTAAAATCAGGGACTAGACAGGGCTGCCCCCTTTCTCCTTATCTTTTCAATATTGTACTTGAGGTACTAGCTCGGGCAATTCGACAACATAAGGAGGTCAAAGGGATACAAATTGGAAAGGAAGAAGTCAAACTATCATTATTTGCAGATGACATGATAGTCTACCTAAGTGACCCAAAAAACTCCACTAGAGAACTCCTACAGCTGATAAACAACTTCAGCAAAGTGGCAGGTTACAAAATCAACTCAAGCAAATCAGTGGCCTTCCTATACTCAAAGGATAAGCAGGCTGAGAAAGAAATTAGGGAAATGACCCCCTTCACAATAGCCACAAACAGTATAAAGTATCTTGGGGTGACTCTTACCAAACATGTGAAAGATCTGTATGACAAGAACTTCAAGACTCTGAAGAAGGAAATGGAAGAAGACCTCAAAAAATGGGAAAACCTCCCATGCTCATGGATCGGTAGAATCAATATAGTTAAAATGGCCATTTTGCCAAAAGCAATATACAGATTCAATGCAATACCCATCAAAATCCCAACTCAATTCTTCACAGTTAGAAAGAGCAATTATCAAATTCATCTGGAATAACAAAAAACCCAGGATAGCTAAAACTATTCTCAGCAACAAAAGAAAGTCTGGGGGAATCAGTATCCCTGACCTCAAGCAATACTACAGAGCAACAGTGTTAAAAACTGCATGGTATTGGTACAGTGACTGGCAGGAGGATCAATGGAACAGGATTGAAGATCCAGAAATGAACCCACACACCTATGGCCACTTGAGCCTCGACAAAGAGGCTGAAAACATCCAATGGAAAAAAGATAGCTTTTTCAACAAATGGTGCTGGTTCAACTGGAGGTCAGCATGCAGAAGAATGCGAATTGATCCATCCTTGTCTCCTTGTACTAAGCTCAAATCCAAATGGATCAAGGACCTCCACATAAAGCCAGACACTCTGAAGCTAATAGAAAAGAAACTGGGGAAGACCCTTGAGGACATCGGTACAGGGAGAAAGTTTCTGAACAGAACACCAATAGCGTATGCTCTAAGAGCAAGAATTGACAAATGGGACCTCATAAAATTACAAAGTTTCTGTAAGGCAAAGGACACCATCAAGAGGACAAATCGGCAACCAACAAATTGGGAAAAGATCTTCACCAATCCTACATCAGATAGAGGGCTAATATCCAATATATATAAAGAACTCAAGAAGTTAGACTCCAGAAAACCAAACAACCCTATTAAAAAATGGGGTACAGAGTTAAACAAAGAATTCTCACCTGAAGAACTTCGGATGGCAGAGAAGCATCTTAAAAAATGCTCAACTTCATTAGTCATTAGGGAAATGCAAATCAAAACAACCCTGAGATTTCACCTTGCACCAGTCAGAATGGCTAAGATTAAAAATTCAGGAGACAGCAGGTGTTGGAGAGGGTGTGGGGAAAGAGGAACACTCCTCCACTACTGGTGGGGTTGCAAATTGGTACAACCACTCTGGAGATCAGTCTGGCGGTTCCTCCGAAAACTGGGCACCTCACTTCCAGAAGATCCTGCTATACCACTCCTGGGCATATACCCAGAGGATTCCCCACCATGTAATAAGGATACATGCTCTACTATGTTCATAGCAGCCCTATTTATAATTGCCAGATGCTGGAAAGAACCCAGGTATCCCTCAACAGAAGAGTGAATGCAAAAAATGTGGTATATCTACACAATGGAGTACTATTCAGTCATTAGAAACAATGAATTCATGAAATTCTTAGGCAAATGGATGGAGCTAGAGAATATCATACTAAGTGAGGTAATCCAGACTCAAAAGGTGAATCATGATATGCACTCACTAATAAGTGGATATTAACCTAGAAAACTGGAATACCCAAAACATAATCCACACATCAAATGAGGTACAAGAAGAAAGGAAGAGTGGCCCCTTATTCTGGCAAGACTCAGTGAAGCAGTATTTGGCAAAACCAGAACGGGGAAGTGGGAAGGGGTGGGCGGGAGGACAGGGGGAGAGAAGGGGGCTTGCGGGACTTTCGGGGAGTGGGGGGCTAGAAAAGGGGAAATCATTTGAAATGTAAATAAAAATATATCGAATAAAAAAACAAAACAAATCAAAAAGACTATATTTTTTCCACTGGATGTTTCAGCTCCTTTGTCGAAGATCCATAGTAGTGTGGGTTCATTTCTGGGTCTTCAATCCTATTTCATTGATCCACTTGCCTGTCATTGTAACAATACCATGCAGTTTTGTTTTGTTTTTTATTACTATTGCTCTGTAGTAATGTTTGAGGTCTGGGATCCAATCTCTTTTCTTAAAAAAAAAAATCACTGGAAAAACAAGACCAAAATTCCATAACAAACTTTTCCCACAATTCTGTCACTTGATTAAATCAACATTTTAGTCACTCTGTTATATTCTTGTCTTTGTCTTTAGGCATAGTCATTTTTTAAAATTTATTTTGTGATAGAAAACAAATTCATGAGTTACATTTTATATTCTCACTTAACATTATGTCATTTTCTCATTTAATTACTACTTTGCCATACATCTTCATCTCTAAATACTATGAGTTCCATCATATCTGCCTATGACCATCTGACAAATATCTATAAATATATAGGTGGATTTTAATTCATTCTTTTAAATTTTATTATTTATTAAATTTAATTAATTAATTTATTTTATGTATATGAGTACACTGTAGCTGTTCAGATGGCTGTGAGCCATCATGTTGGTGCTGGGAATTGAACTCAGGACCTCTGCTCACTTCGGCCCCATTTACTCTGGTCCAAAGATTTATTTATCATTATATGTAAGTATACTATAGCTGTCTTCAAACACATCAGAAGAGAGCATTAGATCTCATTACGGATGGTGTGAGCCACCATGTGATTGCTGGGATTTGAACTCAGGACCTTCAGAAGAACAGTCAGTGCTCTTAAGTGCTGAGCCATCTCTCCAGCCCCCATTTATTTAATTTTTAAAAATGATCTTTAATCTTTTTTTATGGTCCAGTTGTTATTCTCCTCCTGGTCTGCCCTCCAACAGTTCCTCATTCCATTCCAACTTCCTACCCCCCGCCTCCAAGAGGATGTCCTCCCACCCCCATCCCAGCCAGCCTCCCCACTCCCTGGGGCCTCTTCTTTCACTGCGACCAGACCAGGCAGTCCTCTGCTGTATATGTGTTGGGGGCCTCCTATCAGCTAGTGTATGCTTCTTGGTTGATGGCTCAGTTTCTGAGAGATCTCGGGGGTCCAAGTTAGTTGAAACTGCTGATCTTCCTATGGGATCACCCTCCTCCTCAACTTCTTCCAGCTTTTCCCTAATTCAACCACTGGGTCCCCAGCTTCTATCCATTGGTTGGATATAAGTATGTGCTCTGACTCATTCAGATGTTTGTTGGGCCTCTTGAAGGACAGCCATGCTAGGCTCCTGTCTATAAACTCACCATAGCATCAGTAAGTGTCAGGCCTTGGAGCCTCCCCTTGAGCTGGATCCTCATATTTTTTTTTTAAGTTTTAAAATTTATTGTTATTTAACAATTTCAGACATGAATGTAGTATTTTTTGGTCATTTTCACCTACACTGCTCTCTCTCTCTCTTATGCCCCTCCCACGCACGCTCAGTGAACCATGTCTTCTTCCTACTAAGCCTTCTTCCTATTTTCATGTTATTCTTGTTTGTCTTTTTTATGATCCACTGAGTTTAATTATGCTTGCTTGCATGAAACAGTCATTTATTAAAACATGGGGAACTTAACAGTGGCTATATCACGGAAAATTATTCCCCCTCTTCATTTGCAGGTTTTTTAAAAATATTCTTAAGTTTGTAACCACAAATATTTAACTGAAACTTGTTATAGACATCCTTGATAATTAACCACATTTATATTTAACAGTTGTATGTTTTTCATAATGGGAATATACTAGAATCACATTACAACTTTCTTTAACGTTTACTGCTACAAAAATAATTACACGCATTTTGGCATGCAGATCTCATTTCCTGAAAGATTAATAGTGAGGCTGTATACACCAGAAGAATGTACAGGTTAGCTGTAGTAACACACATAGGCCCCGTTGCAGAAGACAATTGCCTTGGACCCTCTAATTATAACACTTCCCATAGGACAAATAGACTATGGGCCAAAGAGGAGGTGCTCAGTTACAACAAGACCCTCTCCCTTTGAACAACTTTGACGTCCAAGAAGTTAGAATTCTTAATCCGAAGGCCTGAGCCCATTTAGAGGACCTACATGAGTTCTCCCTGCAGTCCAGGCTCATCCTGTTCAGGCTAGCCTATAGTACTACTACTGTAAGCATCCCAGAGGGATGCTTGGGAATAGAGCATGGTTTGGGGTAGAGAGGAACCTGTGAGAGGAACCTATATGCAAGATGCTCACTGAGAGCTAAGGTTTAGGTAAGGAGAACATGTTGTTGGTCATGGGATATAATTTGAAGACAGAAGCTATATTCTGTGCAATCTAGAAACTTCTAAACTTACCATAAAACTAGCATTACCTTCATACAAGAGATAGAAACAGACTTTATAAGAAAGGCACAAGCTAATATCTCTTGTGAAGATAGCCATAAAAATCCCTACAAAAAAATTGAAGCTTATCTCCACACAAATATCTGCCAGTATTCACAACACAAAACCAGAAGCAACTCAAATGTCTGCCAATTAAAGACCAGGAAGAACACAATGTTAGGTGTGTCTACACAACTGAATATTGTTTGGCCTTAAAAGGAAATCAAGTATTGACATGTGCTAAAATATGAAAGAATCAACCACACGAAGTTATACACCCTATTATTTCATTTGTATGAATACCCAGAATAGGCAAACTCACAGAGACAGAATGTAACTAGTAGGTACCAGAGAATAAAGAGACAAAAGCCAGATAAAAACTGGCAATAGGCATAGGGCTTATTATTTTTATCCAGTTTATATCCTGGTCGTGCCCGTCCCTTTTCTCCTCAGAGGAGGAGAGGCCCCTGCAGATACCAACCCATCTTGATACTAGCTACAGCAGGACTAAGCACCTCTTCTCCCACTGAGGCAGACAAGGCAGTCCAGGTAGGGAGAAAGTATCCACAGGCAGGCAACAGAGACAGAGTCAGAGACAGCCCCTTGCTCCAATTGTTAGGGGACCTATATGAAGGCCAGGTTGATCGGCTACATATGTGCAGGGGGCCTAGGTCCAGCCCATATATTCCTTGGTTGGTGGTTGTCTCTGTGAATCCCCATGTGCCCAGGATACTTGACTCTGTAGGTCTTTTTGTGGTGTCCTTGACCCCCTGCTCTCCTCAATTCTTTCCTCCACTCTTCCACAATATTCCCTAAACTCCACCTAATGTTTGGCTGTGGGTCTCTGCATCTATTTCTGCCTACTTCTGGATGAAAGCTCTTAGGAGACAGTCATGCTCGGCTCCTGTCTTTAAACACAGCAGAGTACCACATAGTGTCAGGAGTTGGCTCTTTCCCATGGAATAAATCTCAAATTGGGCCAACCATTGATTAGCCATTTCCTTAATCTCTGCTCCATCTTTATCCCTATACACCTTGTAGGCAGAACAAATTTTAGGTTGAAGATTCTGTGGGTGTGTTGGTGTACCCCTCCCTCTACTGGAAGTCTTGCCTGGCTACAGATGGTGGCCACTTCAGGTTCCACATCCCCCACTGCTAGGAGTCTCTGCTAGGGTCACCTCCATAAATTTCCAGGAGCTTCCCTCATCCCAGGCCTTCGATTGTCTCAGAGGTGCCTCCCCACCGACTTCCATTCTTTCTCCCAGCCCTCTTCCCATCCCCACACCAGGACCCCAGCCCTCTCCCCATCCCCACACCAGGACCCCAGCCATGTTCCCCTCCCTAACTCCTCCCCATCTAGTTCCCTTCCTCCATCTACCTCAAATGTCTATTTTATTTCCCCTTCTGAGTGAGATTCAGGCATCTTCCATAGGGCTTATTTTTAAGATAACAAAACCTTTCTGAAATTAGTGATGGTGATTATGTAATTTTAAAAAATTACTAAAGACCAATGAATTGTATACTCTAAAGGGGTCAGTTTTGCAGCATGTCAATCATATCTCAAAAGAACTGGTTTTCTTTTAAAAAATAGGTGTGTGTGTGTGTGCATCCATATGCTTGGCACACGTGTGGAGACAAGAGGAATACTTTTTGGAACTGGTTGTCTCCTTCTACCTGTGTATTCCAGGGACAGAAACAGGCCATCAGGCTTGGTGGCCAAGTGCCTTTATGCATGCAGCCATCTTTGCTGGCTCTAATGCTGGTGTTCTTTTTAAAATAGATACTGGTTTGAGCTTACAGGTCATAGTTTCCAAACTCACTATTGTAGGCCATTTGCATGTGAGTAACAGTTGAGATGATCAACTTACAAAGAAAAGCTGTTCCTTTTGGCTCAGCATTTTAGAGAATTCAGTCCAAGATTGATTGGTCCCTTTGCTTTGGGTAGGCATCACATCCTGATGGGTACATATGACAGAGTTCATGTTCACACATGGCTGGGATTGAAAAAGAAAAATGGGAAGGACTAGGCCTACAGCGTCCACTTTAGGGGCATACCCTCAATGAGTACCCAGCATGCCCACCTCCTCAGGTCTACCACCTCATACTAGTGCCACAGGATGTGGCAAAGCCTTTAACACATCAGCTTTGCAGAGACATTCCTGACCCAAACTATAGCATCCTATATATGGGCCAGAGGCGAAGTCATACGATAGTGTTCATTTTAAAACACAAAGGAAAAAAGGAGGGGGACCAAGCAATTTGTTTTCCATATATTGAAGACCCATTATGAACCCATTTGACAATGTTTGAAGCCAGATTTGTCACTAGGCAGCCATATCTTCTTTGAGACAATAATGGTGTCCCTTTCTCCTACAGCTCTTGTATCTAAAACATCCAAAGCTGCAGGAGCCCAGAGTGTGTTGAATGTTTATTATTTGTTCCAACTAAAAAGCAGTAAGCAGTTTAATAAAGGTGATTTTTCATTTGTGACACAAAAGTTCTAATCACAAGTGACATTTAGCAAGTATGTTCCCTGAACTGCATCATCCACCTCACACTCAGATCACGAGGCTGGTGGCACGGGCAGTGAGGGTAGGTCATTAATACATACTAGAATAAATGCTCTCATCTCTGGGATGTATTGCTAGCACTCTTCAAAGGCTTTTCTTTTTCAATATCTGAAATACATTGTGAGAAATTAATTGGTTTTCTCCATCTAATTTCTAGTGTCAGCTGTGACATCACAAAGCAAGCTCCCAGGTGGCACTAACTGGGCCCTTTATTAGTGGTTTCAGCTTCGATGCCCAAACAAAATGTGCCCGGCAGCCTGATCAAAATTTACATGCAGAGGAGTAGCCTCTTGTGAATGAAGTTCGGCAGCGAATCAATGAATTAATAGGTAATGGTCCTGTAACAGAATCTTTACAGGTTTTAAATCATAATACAATAAGCCAGGAAAAAAAAATCCTCAGGCCTGAAATACATGTAAAATAAAAACACAGCATTGGAAGTAAAACAATTTCTGAAAAAAAATCCAAAGAAATTAGAACCCACATTATTTTTTCAGTTAGAAGTTAATGCTTATAAAGAAAAATATATTATATGAAAGCACATTTAGTTTTCAATTCAAGAGCTTCACTGTGCTCCCGTGATGTTAGCCCTTTGTTCTCTGTGAGGGCCCTGGGAAGGGCTCAGATTTTCATTATTGTCTCTAACATGCTTGTCAGATCTGCACACTCCTTTTGTTCCTTCCACAGCTCTCAGCCATCTGTCAGGTTTTTTGAGAAGCCTGAAAAACACATTTAGGTTAAACCATATGATCTTGAAACCTGCCATTGCGTCATAGACAAGGGCTATTTTTCTTTTGAGCAGAAATATGATTCCCTTTCCTTTAAAAGCTTCAGCTTTCTCCTAAAAGTAGTCTTCAGTCTGACATGTCAGATTTGAGTGTGTGTGCTACAGTAAAGTACTGAATAGTACATGCTTCAGTGTAGCCTGATTTTTTTTTCATTGATTTTGCTCAAATTGTATGTTAAATGGCTCTTGAGCCATCTGTCATACAGACTCTCTTTGGGATTTTAAATAATAAAAATTCTGAACCTACATGCGTACAGTATATCTGCCATATATGTACAGGTGCACATGCACGTGTATTTGTGTGCATTTAGAGGACAGTGGTCAACATCAAGGTGTCTTTTTTGTATAGGTCTCTATCTTATTTTTTGAGACCGAGTCCAGAGCTCACCAATTGACTAGACTGGCTACCCAGAGAGGTCTGGGGAATCCTCCTGTCTCTATCTACCCACCTCTAGAGCTATAATGTATACTATCACACCTGGCTTTTATGTGGGTGCTGGGGATCCAAACTCGGTTTCTCATGCTTGGTTAGCCTGCACCACCTGAGCCATCTTGTCAGTTCCCTTGAGTCCTCCAGGATTTGGCTCCCCTCCTCCAATGCCTTTCCTTTAGTCATCTTCAACTACACACTCCCATGGCCAGTGTCCTGGGTTTTGTCATTGTCGGAACTGCAGAACTTGAGAACCCAAAGCCAGGTCACCAATTAGTGCTACAACTCAATAACTCTTCCAGCTCTTCACCTCCCACCCACTGACTGTATCCCTTTTAAAAACTCTGCATTACCTCCTCGTGCATTACCGTGCCTGCTGACCTGGGTTGGACTATCCTGGCCTTTACAGTCACGCTGTAGTCCACTGGCTTTCCTCTACGCCTGCTCATCTGGCAAAGCTATCTCTACCCAAACTCTGCTTTCAAGTTACTCTGTGCTTGCATCCAGACATCTGGTACAAAGGTCCATAAGGATGGTCGGATATTTAAAGTTCATGCTCTAAGTCTTAAGCTTCTGAAGCCTGCTCCACAGTTATTTCTAAGCCTAAACCTCCTGTCCCTCCAAAACTCCTTCCTGCTCTCACGTAGATCTCTCCTTCACCATCATGCTATATTTCCTACAAAAAATTTGCAGCCTATACAAACCCTTCCTAGTGACTTTCCCTTTTTGCTTTCTTCCATCTTTATTCTCTCCTCAGTCTATTGTTTTTGGATGGCTTGACTATACCACTCTATCACATGTGTTCTTTCAATAGTCCCTGATGATTCTGTGTGGCCAAACAAGAGACAAGCTTCTGCCCTATCTACACTGACCTTCAAGTATCTCACAAGTAGACAACCTGCATTTCTTTGATGACAGTCTCCCCTGCCTGATATTTCCATAGTTGGCAACTTCTTATGTTTAAGAGCCCAGATTCAGTGCTTGTCATCCTTAGGAAACCAAACAATAAGACTGGCATTTATGCCAGGCATGGTGGTACCACCTGTAACACCAGCACTCAGGAGGCTGAGGCAGGAGGATGGGGAGTATGAGGCCAAGCAGCCTGGGCTGCATAGTAAGAATCTATCTTTTAAAAAAGAAGGAAAGAAAAGAATAAGAAAATAAAAATAAGAACTAGGAGTGACTGAAGCTTCTCAAAGTTGCACAGATTTCAGAGGCAGGCCAGCACAGTAAATGGAATGCCACTTGGCTTGACAAACAAACCCTCAACAACCTGAGACCCACAACCTACATCCAGCTTCGCATTTATCCAGTTCCAAACAATGCAGATCTTCTCCAAACACATCCTAAACATATCCTGTAAGTAAGGAATCTAGACCAAACCAAACTGAACTGGTTTGGGGTGCAGGTGCAGAAAGTCGTTAGCTCTTTTAGGGATCCCCCTCCCCATATTTACTATATTATGCCTATGGGTGTATGGTGTATGTCAAATTAAAATCAGATGCATCATGGGAAAGGGCATGCACAATAATCAAAGACTTATGTAAGTCTGTCAGTGAAATCACCGATGTCTCACCCTTATGCAGCCCACGCCTCTCCCTGTTGGACCTATACAAGATGTCGCTCAGACAGTCACCCAATGCTCTTGAGTAAATCTCACTCACAGCCTCTTGTTCACTTGAAATGCATCTATTCTGTACTTGCATTTTCTGAATATTGCTGCTTGGAAATCTGTGTGTACTTCAGTTCTTTAAACAAAATAGCAAACTTGGAAATACCCTCTAGACAAATGTCATTGGTAACACTGTTTCAAGTGAATGTATGTAGGTACACATTTTGTGCTTTAAATATTTGCATATTTTTACTTTTGAAAATCATAACTTTCTTCCATTTAAATATACTCTGTTGTGGGAAATATTTAAGAGACCAGCAGGCTTCCCATGTTCCTGTTTCTCTCAACCCACCAACTCCCTGGACCACATTCCTGCTCCAGTGCCTGCAACTGGCAGACCACATGGTCCATGCACGGTTTTCTCAACTCAGCCATCTCTCTGTGCGGGAGTTCCTAAGTCCCTCGGTGGATCTCTGCCACCAGGCCCATGCAATGACTGCCCATCCCACAGTCAGCCATCTCAACACTCATTTACCTGATAGAATCAAAACTCTTATAATTAACCAATCAGATTTATGTATCAATAAATTCTCAGTTTACAAATTACAAGAAGCCAATTCAATAATTTCAGAGTCAATTGATAATGATAAAAGCTTTAACCCAATTATTCTAACCTTATGATATCATAACTGTGGCTGGTTAAGGCTATACTCGTTCACTTTTACCACTATCTTCCTTCCCCCTTCTCCCTCCTATACTGTCCATCTCTGCAACTCTTAGCCTGCCTACCTTTTCCCTGTCCAATCTGCTTCCTTAATGTGATTGGACAGGGAAAATACTGCAACAATACTCCAGTTGTCACTGAAAGATAGAGACTGTGTCCATCAGTATGTAGAACACACAGTGTTGTCTTTCCAGACCTTACTCTCTGACACTGGGCCATGTGCTCCCGTCTTTGTAAGAAGTTTTCCTACCTATAAAGTAGATACAATGGCCCTTGCTTAAGACAAGGAATATGGTGTGTGCACATATGAGTGTGCTCACTACTGATAATTAGCTACTCACTTTGAAGCCATGATGCTTTCCTCTTGTTCACTCACCTGCATATAATCGCTCCAGGGTACGTTACCTTCTCATGTAAACTCTCCTTATGATAGAACACATGTCAGAGCTTCTTTATTTCTTGGGGAAGATAAGGAAATATGACTGATTTCACAGGCTCTAAGTTGATTAAGGAACCATTAGGAAGCAAGAAGAGAGTAAGTATAGATGAGCCAAGGAGTAAGGGACCACTGGCATTTGGGTGAGATGTTGAACAACAGGTTACCAAACTGCATGGCACATTTGGTGTCCCTGAATCTCCAAACAGTAAATGGTGTTCATAGCCCCTCCAATCTTTCTACCCAGCCACTGGACCAACCACAAACTTCCAACTACTTCCTGAGAGCTTGGGGATGAACCGATGGCACAGCCATTTTCTGTTCCTTATGTCACAGCCAATGTGCCTTTCGAGGGACACGTGCTAAAGTGGCAACCCATAGGTCTGTTTATCCACAAGTCTCTACACTGTGTTAATAGCCTTCTAAGATGAAAGCTTTTGAGTCTTTTAAGCTAATTCTGGAACATGTTAAGCATGTTAATTGAAGGATGGATATATGAGAATCCAATCCTGCTAAATGGAATCAGAGAATGATCTTTTGATAAGCAATTTGTAAAGAAAGAACCATAATGACATGATAATTGTACAATTATACTTTAGGAAAGCCATTGTTTTTCTTTCTTGCTTATTACAGTACAAATAAAATTAGGATCTCCACATTATTCATCAAAGGAACTTATTAAGCTAAGGAAATAAACCCCAAGGACACTGTGATAGAACAGTGTGGGCAGGAGTTCTCAATGATTTATGCCTCCTGGTTCTCACATCTGCAGCAATACTGTACCTGTGACTATAGGCGGGATCTAGTTACTTATTTCTAAGGAATATGAGGGAAATGGTGTGATATCATCTCTAAGACTCAGAAAGACCAGAATTACATTTTATCCTTTCTCTCTCCAGATTTTCTCAGTTTGCCTGTTCTCCTGAGGAAAGATGTTATGTTGTGAACTTCATTTTGGAAAGGTCCATTTAGCAAAAGCTGCCAGGTGGCATAAAGGAACACCTTCATCCAAACAAACCATGAAGAATCCTGCCAATAGCCATACACATAGCTTAGATATGGATCAACCCTGGGTTATATGAGAAACTCTGTCGTAGAAGACCTAAAAAAAAAACCATGATAGATTCACAGAAAACGGGAGAATAAATATTTGTGGCTAAGCCACTGAGTTTTGGGGCACTTGTTACATGTTTACATATAACTAATGTGCTCATTTTGCTCTCAATGGACAGGAAGTACTTACAGTCCTTAAGGAAAATCCAGATTCGTACATTTAGGAAAAGAAAAATACAAAACTTTTCAGAACATATTTGTTAGAGAAAATCAACACTTTATGGCAGAGCGGCTCAGAGGATAGAGTAACCAGAAGCATAAATCCTGATGTCACACCATCAACTCTGTGAATCTGAGCCTATGTAGAACGTCTCTGAAACTCAGTTCTTCATGAAAAAGCTGGGGACAGGGCTGGTCTTTAAGAACGAAGATGACACATGTTCTGCGACACTGTGATCTGAAGTACTTGGGAAAGCCATATGCCCCAAGTCTCTTTCTCATTAGCTGGAGACGCTACCTTTAGGGTTGCTCCTCAGCTTTTCCAGGCACTGTTCTTGAAGCTAATCATCCAGGGGAGAAATTTAGGACAGGTGGAGAAGCACATCCTACTCTACTGTTAAGGATGGAGTGGAGGCGAGTCTTTAACTGTTGTTAAGCCACACACAGTAGTGGTGACAGCAGTGTAAACAATAGGCTTCATAAGTTTGATCTCCTCCTGTTTGATAGATGTGACTCATTGCACATCCCTCTCATCACAAGGAAGTTTAGAGCAACGTCAAGTTAAATCACAGCTACTGTGTCAAGCTTGGTGGTCCTTAGGATTGTACGGTCTTTCTGCTTCTGACTTATCACATGGATTTCATTATAACTCAGCTTAGCTTCTTCTTCTTTTTTTTTTTTTTTTTGGCTTTTTTTTTATTCAATATATTTTTAATTTACATTTCAAATGATTTCCCCTTTTCTGGTCCCCCACTCCCCGAAAGTCACATAAGTCCCCTTCCCTCCCCCTGTTCTCCCTCCTACCCCTTCCCACTTCCCTGTTCTGTTTTTGCCTTATACTGCTACAATGAGTCTTTCCAGAACCAGGGGCCACTCCTCCGTTCTTCTTGTACCTCATTTGATATGTGGATTATGTTTTGGATATTCCAGTTTTCCAGGCTAATATCCATGTATCAGTGAGTGCATACCATGATTGATCTTTTGAGACTGGGTTACCTCACTTAGTATGATGTTCTCCAGCTCCATCCATTTGCCTAAGAATTTCATGAATTCATTGTTTCTAATGGCTGAATTGTGTATATATACCACATTTTTTTTTTTTGCATCCGTTCTTCTGTTGAGGGATACCTGGGTTCTTTCCAGCTTCTGGCTATTATAAATAGGGCTGCTATGAACATAGTGGAGCATATATCCTTATTACATTCAGCTTAACTTCTTTATGAAAAATCCTGGAGGCATAGATAAATGAATCTTTCCTCCTCCAATGTGACAATTTAAGCATATTAACAAATCTAGAGTTTGCTTTCTTGATTATTTTCAGACTTAATTTGGTTTGGTGTTGAGGTAGGGCAAAGATTTAAATTAGAATAATTCAGAAAAAGCATACAATTAAAACTGAAAGAAAACATACATTGCAACAATATTTGTACCGTTTTTATTTGTAAAAAATAACCATCTGAATGCATGTCCATTGTATATTACAGGTACGTACTTCATTGCATTATTAGAGCATTCAGTAGTTGGGAAAGTATTAAACTGTGCTTGGAAAATTTATACCGGTCCAAAGTCCTTCACTGAACCGAAAGCCATGTTTCCTCATTTTTACACCTCAGGACATTTACCAAAGTCATTCAACTCCAATCTATATGTTAAAAATACAGACAAAAATCCCACTGAAATCATCACATAATAGTTTATGCTGTTACAAACATGTTTTACAAAATGTAACACTGGCACAAGATGTATATCATCGTGCTTCGCAAGGATATATTGCACATGCTGAAGAATAGTCTGCAGACGAAACTACTAAACAAAAGATGCTTGCATTGAGTCTTCAGATCACCGTGTAGGAAACACAGAATTACATCTTACAAACACGCTCAGATTGTCACTATCTTAAAACGCTGTTCCCCTATAATACTGACCTATGGTTTACAGTTCTGTAAAGAAGAAAGCATTTTAGTACTGCAAAGTCAAACATAATTCCTATAGAAAACTTGAGCATTTTCATTTCAAAGCAGAGAAGGAGAGGAATAGAAAAGGTGATACTTGGTACATTCAAAGAAAGGGAAACTCACTAGGATTATATTGCTCCAATAACACTTAAATGAAAAAAAATACAAAAATGTTTCACAGAACATTTCCAGGATATACAAATATAAAAAGGCACTCTAACGTCATGTTACAAGATCACAAAGGGATGAGTTTCTCAACAAGTGCAATGGACGCACAAACCAAGCTGCTCAATACTGTGTTCTTGTTTCAAAGCAACAACAAGTCAAGCAGCTGCTTACTGCCCAAAGTACCAAAACACACCACGGTGCCCTTTTAGTAGTGATGAATAGAAATCCCCTGAGCTATTATTTATTAGGACTTTAGGCAATTTGGAGATAGTAATGAATTTACCAAAGATAGGCAGACACCAGTGACTAGGGAGGTGTGATCAAACGTGGTCCTTGTAGCTGTGGTTAAAATACAGTCTGAAAACAATGCATTTAGGTAAAAGCACCAAGCAACGAAGACTACTACAAACATTTTCCCCTTAGAAAGTGATGCTGCAAACATTTGCAAGATAACTAAATACATAGAAATCTCAGTTTCCAAAAGTTATTTCTTTAAAAACAAAATTTGGTCTTGTTGGGTAGGGGAAAAAACAGAGCAAGAGAAGGGTAGAATGGGTGTGGGGGGGGGGACAGGCAGGTAAGCAGACAGATAGACAGACAGACGGAGCAACTCAAAAGAATGCTCTTTGTAAGCTTAATTTCCCTGTGTTTGTACATCCTCTATCAGAAGGGAAGGCCAGCATAGCTCCATGGACACAATGGAGGTCACAATGCTAGGTCACTGCTTGGTGGAAGTGACCCCCTTGCTTTGGGCTGTATCACTAGCAATGCGGGCATTTTATTTTCTGCTTTAAACGCCAGCCCAGCAAGACTTCCACAACTCACTTCTAGAAAAAGACACTACAGCACATCACAGGTCTTCAACCCTCAGGATTCCCTCAAGATAAGCTCATTGCCGCTCATTAGTAGGTCTGTCTACTTTTTTCACATGCACCTGCTCTAAACAAACCAGATGGAGGGATACCTTACGCCAAGAATGTAAAAAAATGTTGCTGGTGTAAAAAATATTTTGTTGCCATCAGTTTCAATTTTATAAAACTACCAAACAAGTTTTCATTTGTGAAGAACCAACAGGAGTTTTAATTAAATCTGGGATATTAAAACAGTAGGGGCAAAGTCTCTTACAACTTGATGAGAATGATAAAACACATTATCTGGGTCTGGTTCAGATATGATAGGATTATTTTTAAAACTCTCAAAATACTATAAAATAGAAACTTCAGAGGAGAGGGGGGAGCCTGCAGCGAAACCCTGCGAGCGCGTGCCCTGAAGCTGCGACTTCTTTCCCGAGTCCTCAGCTAGGAGGACAGAGCACTCAGGCTTGTGTTTGCTTTCTAATTCCCTTTCTTGGCCATCATTTCCCATTAAGTGTAGGACTATGTATCATTTTTGGTGTAGTTTCTGTAGTCTCTGGGTCTTTCTTTGGGCTACCTTTGTGTATATGATATGCTACATCAGTTTTCATCACACAGAAAGGCTCTGATCGGCTATAGAATGGGGTCAAGCAATGGACAAACCCAAGGGTCAGCTGGCAATAGTAGGAAATGCTGGGTTTAACCTCAGAGCTATTGGTTAGCCCAGAGTCAAGGGTATTTTCCCATTTACTTTGTTATTCTAAATAAGGTACATAACAGAAAGAGACATTGAGAGAGACAGAGACATAGAAAGATTAGAGAAACAGAGACAGATATGAGAGATGAGAGACAGAAAGATATGAGGGGGGGATAGAGAGTAAGCCTAAACAGTGGGTATTTCTTGGCATTTCTTTCATTTCAAATAAATATAAACACATTTACATCAAAGTATACAGACATTTTCTCTAGTTTGAAAACAAAAACCTGTGGTCAATACATCATCATACAAATTGTCAAGCCATCAACTAGAACTCTGTGTCATTAGAAGTATAAAATACAAGAAAGACTGGTATGCAAAAAGATTACATTTTAAACCCATAGAAAAGTTACTACAGTTCTCACTTGCATGTAGAAAGAAAATGGTTTAAAAATATCCCAGTTTAGGCAGGAGCATTTTGGTCCTCATGGAGAGCTGGTTGATGAAGTACATACAGAAATACACACACACACACACACACAGGTGTACATGTGTATGTGCACAACTCTTAAAGTCTCATTCTTCTTTTTGTACAGCCGTTCCAGGTGGAGAACGGGGTCCATTCAACCTAGAAGCTTTGGCAGAGGGAGCAGACACAGTATTCACAATGCTGATTTCATTACCAAACGACTGTCAATTGGCTTGCACTTCCATACCAACCATTTCCGCTTCCTGCTGTCATTTCCTTGGTTCCTTTTCAGGCACACTGTCACCTGTGGCATGACCTTGGCTGAGAAGCTAATTTGCTATCCTACTGTTGAAGGACAGTACCAGACATTCTGATGCCCTTACAAAGTTAGTATTTTCATTTTAGAGCAAATTCAAATGAATGGTAATTTCCTATTTGACTTGCATACTGTTTCAAGTTTTGGCACAATATAATTTCACCTGAAATGTCATTGGGTAAGTTTGGGATCCATTACTCCGTTGGAAACTGACTCACACATTTCTTATGCTATTTCATGTGTGTTTAACAAAAGAGCATGAACAATGTTCACATTCATCTGGCAGCTTTAACTGAGATCCTAGGAAGAAATTCTAGGCATTTATGTGCTTCCTACAGAGGAGGCAGGGTCAGGTAGACTCCCTTAAGAGGACAATTATGTCTAAAGAAGAACCTTGACCGTTGACTTCTAGTGAGGAAGTAAACAGCAGAGGAAGAAGAGGGTCCAGGCATTTCCCATCTCCTCTTCCCGCCCCTCACAGGGGACATGAATGTCACCTAAACCCACCTCACAGAACTCACTGGTGAGTATGTGTGAAAAAAATCTTTAGACTGAATATTTGTCTCTCTGTTGCGTTATCCGAAAAGATGAAGAATACTTAATTTTTTGTCCTTACTTAAAATGAGAGGTAGACTTTCACAGAAGTAACTTAGACCTAAAGAAAGCAGGAAGCAAAACAAAACCCAGGCCTATCTGCCTTGTGTTTCAGCCTACCGCCTTGTTGCCCTCTTTTGGTTAGACTGACTACTTTTCTGCTGGCTTCTGGAAGCTTGGCCTCAAATGCCTGAATACAATGTAACCTGGAATTCAAGCTTCCATCCCTTCCGGAAACATAGGTATTGAGGAAAACACCTCTACAGTCCAAAGTTAGAATGTTTCTGAATCAGAATCATTTTCATTGTACCCGTCCTCAGAGCCCACATTGTTACTGCACAGACTAACCCTACTACCCTGATTGGAGAGGGTCGTTCTGCTCAAATTGTCTTTTCTAAAACAAACGAAGTTGACAGCCGTACTGGAAGGAGAAAAAGTCATCATGGTAGCCAGAATGAGGGCCAGGCAGTCAGCCACGTCTTTGTTAGGAGCACAAGCCAGGGCCGGGGTATGACCTGGGCATAAATGCAGACAAGGCAAGTGGTTAGTCTTGGGGGTCCAGAGCTGCATGGCATTCCACAGTACATCTCCTACAACCTTGAGAATGGAGATGTATGTCAGGTTAGAATTCATGCCAGATACAAGGAGTTACTTCTCACAAGTCATGCCAGGGGGGAAGACTTGAGTGGGACAGGGAGGATGCAACCTTGGTTTTGGCTCGTATGTCTACAGAAAGCACAATATTATCCTAAGTAAGGCAGATTCCAACCTTCATCTAGAGGAAAGAAGCACATGGCAAGGAAGGGACCTAGAGGACACAAGCCACAAAAACCAGCATAGGACATCCAAGAGGGAGTTCCCACGGAGGACACACCATGAACCGCCAACCTGGCAGAGGACCCTCATTCTGACAGTAGCTGTTTTTCCTGACAAGGTATGTGTCAAGCAGGAAGGGTAAAATCAGTAACTGATGTCACTTTATATACACATCATAGAAAGCACGCACCAACTTACTACTCTAAGAAACAAAACCAAGCAACCAAGCAAACCAAAACCCCGGAAACCATCTGAAGATATCAGATACAGGAGGCTGGTTGTCAGTAATGACCATTTAAGGGAATTTCGACAGACCTTAAAAAAGTCACCTCACCTATTTAAAGCCACAAGCCTGAACTATCATAAATTCAGGACAAATGACTGTTTGTCATAGTAATGTGACTCTACCATTCAAACATAAGGCTTCAGAAACTCATGAGAAAGCTGGACCCCAACACACATCCTCAGGATTAAGCTGCCCTTAAGATGCACTTGCTATCCTTATCCAACTTTTATTCTTTTGGCCAAAGATCCCCTTCTACAACGAGCAGTGAGCTTTCTCAGTCAGTTGGAGGATCTGTTCTGATAAAAACTGGTTGTTGTTTCCTATGCGTGAAAGCCCTCTGCACTCTCTGCTCCGAAGAGATCATTCATCTTTACAGAGTGAAAACAAATGAAAACGGTCAGTGTCTTAACACGTCATTCCTGGGCTGGAGGTGCCACATCGTACAAAATGATCTCCTAATGCTTCCAGCCACTGGGCACAGAGAAAACTCCGAGAAAGGCAGGCTCTAGTGATATAGAGCTCCTAAATCCATAGACACAGACTGGATAGAGATAAGACCATGATGATACCCATTTATTCGAGCATCTCTGCTTTGGAGGAAAACAAGTGGACATCTTCGTGCTAAGCTTAAGGTAGATCGTGCTGAGCAAGGTTGAGGAAGAAAAGGTGGAGAGCAAAGGAAATGGGGTTAAAAGGATTCTCTGCACGTCCTAGGCGAGCCATGTTGGGGAGAGAGCAGGGTACAGGTAGGTAGGACAGATGGGGCAGCTAAGATGTCACTGTGGCTGCTTACTTCTGAGAAATAGGCATGAGCTGCTAACTCCAGTGCCTGTATTAAGCAGTTAATTGAGAAGCGTTAACATACCAGAATACTTTAATTAGATGTCACACTGCCAAAATTACTCGATTCACAAATATCCATGAGTTCCTCTTTTGCTTCCCAGGGTTAAGAAGCATTGTGCATGCAAAAGTCTTTTAGTAGGAATCTAGTATTCGTTAGTTTTTATAATGTAGAAGGAGAGAGGAAGGGTTATGATAAGAATTAGCTCATTTAGGGAAGACAAGTCATAAATGACAGGACAAATGTCCAGCCTAGACCTTAGTTAAAACATTTTATTCATGTTCCTCGGCTTTCTCTATGAAGAATATGAGTCCTGATAGATAGTTTACAAAGACAATTGATCTCGGAATGAATTGAAATTCGAAGTTCTGTCTCTATAGAGCCATGGAGCATGCACTAATGATGTGTGTTTCTTTACTCCTTAGTGTATGCAGTTGCAGTTCCCAAGGCCAAGCTGAAAAGGGTTTTGACTGAAATATGTTCAGCTGGTAATGCTACATGCAACATGAAGAGCAATGGTGGGCTACAGGGAGACAGCATGTCGTACAGAAAGACAGATGGGACATATTACCTGGGCTTGCTTTCTTACACTTCCAAGGGAAAGAGAACTCTTACTGGCTCTTAAGCAACCCATATCTCTCTCGCTGTCCTCTGGCTTCAACCAACACGATCTGTATCAACTTTTAATTTTTCTTACTTACCATTTTCATCTACTGCAAGTACGCAGGCTCCTTTGGCCAGCAACTCCTCAACTACTACCTTCAAGCCATTGCGTGCAGCGATATGGAGGGGTCTGAAAGACAACACTGAATATCAGCCTTGATAAGGTTTCTGTGTGTGGGGTATCTGGGACTGTTCAGAGGTCTGCATGCTAAAGGCTTGGTGCCTAGGCTTGGAGGAGGAAGGAGATGGCACATCCGGCAATTCTGTAGGGCCCAGTGAGAATTTCCAGGTCACTGGAACATGTCTTTGAAGGCACTGTAAGACCCTAGTCCTTTTCCACCCCCTCTTCCCCCCCCCCCCATGGGTGAATAGCTTCAGGTTCCTATCAAAATGTGCTGCCTCATGCAAAGCAAAGGGGCTAACCAATCATGAACTGAAACACAAAACATGAGCCCAGCAAGCTTTTCTCTTTATGATTCTTTGGGGTATCTGATATAAAGGAAGACCAATTCTTAGTAACAAAGAAAATGTGACATTTGGTTAACTTATGCCACTAAAAGGAAGCTATACTTAAGATTCTACAAATAGCACATGGCTATTTTTGCTTTTGAGAAGAGACATGTTGGCCATATCTTTTCCAGGTATTATTGATTCAGTTATTCTTATGTGTTTGGCCCAGATCTCTCTGCAGGGTTATAAATAGTCTACATCTTAAACAGTCTTGGTGATAGTACAGTTGAGACCGGAAGAAGCAGTCAAGCTCTGCTGTATTCTGTAAAAAGCCCTGTTTCACACAGTTCACTGGGATGAGGTATTAATATATACCCTCAGATCTTTTTATTAGTACATGCTCATAGATGTCCCCCTGGAATATAGCACCCTTGTAAAGAGTCTTGTGCTCAGTGTAATGTGCCATGTCCCTTAACAATCTTAAAAGCAAAAAAAGTCTAATATTCTTTGCCTTTAAAACAAATGTACAAGTCATTTTCCAAAATAGAAAACGAAACAGTTCTGAGATCCTTCACACCAAGGGTTACACTGAATTATATTAAAATATAATTACGACAAATAGCTTAGAGACTGTTCGAATGTATTCTGGGAACCTGATTTATAAACCTGACGTGTTCCAGTCAGACGACATAGCACTAATACATAAAACAAACACTTTCCCCAAATGTGTCAGTTCATAAGCCCAGAAGATTTTTCTAAAAGCTCACTAAATTTATCATGAAGTACAGCAACACTGGTAAGGAGAACAAAGATCTTACAAATCCTATGAGTCATATCAAAATAAGAGTTCTACCTAAAATCATACATCTCTAGTCAACATTGCAGGTGTGCATACATAAACTTCATGAAGGTGAAGCCAGGTTGGCGCCCATGACTGCTCTATTTTTCAGAACTGGACTAGCATGTGTCAGGCTCTTAATAGGTGTTGGATAAATACTATGACTCTGGCCCTGCCCCAAATGAGATGTCTTTATCATCCAATTGCCCATAGGCCAAGGCTCAGGGAACACCTCAGGGAAGAAGAGAAGAGGAGGACAACTGTGGCTTGCTGTCTTTGGGACATGACCCAACCACTGCATCCAAGAACTTACAGTAGCTGTGCTTAACTGCACATGATTTGTACAAGATCAGTCCAGGCAAAATCCCACCATTGATGGGATGGATGATCACTAGGCTAGGCCCTTCCCCTTACTGAGGGGCTGTTTGATGTGGATAGCTGGGCTTGCAGTGGGGGTTGAAAAAGCAGTTCATTGGGACAGGGATGTGCTAAGGGGATCTGGGAGGAGTTGGAGTTAAAAATGGCAGTGGATATTGCTATATTTCACTGTAGACATATAAGACGCTCCCAAAGGATAAATACAAATAAAATCCTGTGACTCTGGGCCCAAGTTGAGCTATAGTTGCCACACTCACGTTTGCAGTGCACTGTTCTTTGAGTTGATAAGGCTCTCGTCTTGTATCTTGTCAAGTATTAACAAGGCACATTTCTCATGGCCCTGAATTAAAAAGAGAGAGAAAGAGAGAGTAAGAAACATGAGACAGAGATATAGAAAAAGCTGCTTACTTGATTGTACTTTCTTTTTTTTTTTTTCCTTTAACACAGCTTTATTGACAATACCACCCTCACAATTATGGACCAATAACATAATAGCTGTATTCCAGTAGAAACTCCCCAAACATCAGTCTATCTATATGTATTGCTTGCCGCTTGCCTAACATTCTGAAGGTCATGCATTGATTATACTTTCAATTGAGTACCAGTTTCCTCTGCCTGAAAACATTTAGGACTATTTTCTGAGTAATTTCTTTCTAAAAAGCAAATGTGCCCAAGATACTCTTAAGCTTCTACATGGGACCTATTATGATTTGATTAACACATGACTGATCTAAAATATTCATACCTATAAATATTTCCAAGGTAATTTTTGAAGTTAATGTCCAAAGAGGGAAAGCAGATGCGAGCCTAGCTAGGTCAGAGGGCGATGGGGGTATTCAGCATCAGCCTTTGCATCTCTCAGCACTGTCTTTTAAACATACAACATTTTCCTCCTCCCTCGAGCCTTCAGTTACTACCCCAGTGATCCACTTCTCCTAGAGCTACCATGACACACGAGATCTGTATCACATATCTTCATTTCTGTCTGATGCTCTGAAGAAACCCTGTTTCTGGTGAGTGTTGTTTCCTTAACCAAAAAATGCAAGCATCTCTGGATCATAATATGACAATAGATGCTTGATAATTAAAATATCAATGATTAGGTCTAGGGTCATGATTACTAAGCCTTTGCTAATGAAGAGCACAGACAACTATTGTTAGCATCATCTAGGAGTTAGAAATGTTAGAGATGTTGACTGTCTCTGCGACGGACAGATGGATAGACAGATGGACACACACACAGAGTAAAATTCTGTCTACAAAAAATAACTTAGGCCAAGTTAGACTTAATTTTTTGCAGTAGGCTCTTACTATGTAGCCCAGGCTAGCTTTGAACCCTGAGATCCTCCCTGTTCAGCTTCTAGAGTGCTAGGGTCAGAAACACACACCACCATGCCTGGGAGAGAATCTGATTTTAATGTCATTCTCAAGGGATTCCTTTATGTAATGCTGTCTGAAAAACACTGTAGTTCCCATTACTAACACACTGTGCTTTGACATTAACTTCCAGATTTTGAGTACTTTTGATATTTCCATGTTTGTTACAGAGAATGAATATAAAATATAGCCAATGAGAGGAATGCCTGAGACTTCTGATACCAGTGGTGTCAACTGGAGCCTACAGTTGACACACATAGGCATTTGAATGTATGGGAGAAAAAAATCTAGCCCACCCTTTACATTGATTGATACATGCACAAAAATACATCAACAGTGCACATGGATAGTGCTTTTCACATGGATAGTGCTTTGCAGTACCATGATCTGGGCTCTGCTCTCACAATGCCTTCAAACAAAACTCAGTGGAAACTGTTTAGAGTTTATAAGACATAGCTAATGTCCTAACCTGTTGTATGGTATCAAAATGTGAAACTACAACCAGAGAAATAGATATGGTGACAGCATTAAGACATGTAGAATGTGGTAGGATTGCCAGTGGTAATTTCCGGAAATGTGTCTTCTTCTTTATTCTGTTTTGATCAGTGGCATATATCCATTAACCCAGAACTCTGCCCTGTAGTGGGTTTGCCTAAGGTTGCTTGTATTCTAATGTTGATCTGGAGCCCCCAAGGCTGTTTGCCCAAAGACAAAAGAGTCTGCAAATAGGACACTGACCCTGCCTCCAGTTGCTTGTGATTGGTGAATGTGATGGTTTGCATCTGCTTGGCCCAGAGAGTGGCACTATTTGAAGGTGTGGCCTTGTGGGAGTAGGTGTGTCACAGTGGGAGTAGGCTTTAATATTCTAGTCCTAGCTTCCTGGAAGTCAGTATTCTGCTAGCAGCCTTCAGATGAAGATGTAGAATCTCAGCTCCTCCTGCACCATGCCTCCTGGATGCTGCCATGTTCCCACCTTGATGATACTGGACTGAACCTGTAAACCAGCCCCGATTACATGTTGTCCTTTATAAGACTTGCACTGGTCATGTTGTCTGTTCACAGCAGTAAAACCCTAAGACAGAGAATAAAGATGCCAACAGCCAATAGCTGGAGAGAAGAAAAATATGTGGGGTTGAGTTTTTGTGGCCTTAGATGAAGGAGCAGAGGGGAGAAGGAGAAGCTACCATGGGATAGAAAAAGAACATGCAGGAGAGAGAGAGCTGCCGTGGGCTAAGGGCCAAGAGAACACGACCCAGAGGACGGACTGCCTGGAGCTAAGAGCAGCCCAGATGAAACATAGTGAGTAATAATGGGGTTATTGATAGAAAGGTAATTCTAACGGCATTGTGCTGCCTAAGGCATATTAAAATGTAAAGGCTGTGTGTGTCTTTAATTCAAGAACATAAATAAGGTTTATGTCTAAGGTGGGAAGAAACCCTGCAGCAGGGATTTTTTTTTTTAAATATTTTTTACTGCATTGCCCCTTTCTTCTTTCCCTTCATTTTCATGTAGAGTTGACAGCATCCTGAGAAATGGCCATCTAAGTAAAATCCACGCTATGTAAGTCCCAGGTGGACAGAAGCCCCAGGTTCTGATTGCAACAGTAAGCGACCGGTGATTTAAACCCATTACGTACTTTACTGATAGCCAGGTGTAAGGGAGTATTCAAGTCCTTATCCTTCACAGTCAGGTCAGCCTGGGCACTGTTTACCAAAATATCTATAGACAAAGCGAAGAGAAAGTTACTTGGACTGCATACCAATCACACAGTTCAGTGTGACTACAAGACAACACAAAGGAATACAGATCACAATAACATTTTACACTTGTAACTAAGGAATAGTTTGCTGCCAGATTTGTTCCATTCAAATGGGCACTGGGTGGGCTACTGTCAATTTCCTGCAGAGTCTGCAGTCCTCAGACTCTAGGCTAAACCCAAATTCAGGATCGGGATTTCTAGACAAGATGATTCTGCTATTATATTTTGTTTCTAAATGTTGGGCAATTTCACTTAGGGTGTTAGCTTTCTTGGATGTGGTCCTCCAGTGATACAGTTACAAAGAGCTGGAGATGACTGAGTTTATGGGCGACTTCAGAAAGCTGGCTCCTTTCAGATGTCCATGCTAGAACAGTGCTGACTCTTGTCCACAGCCTAAATACGTACCCACAGCACCTGCCTGCCCGTTCTCAGCAGCCATCATCAGTGCTGTTTTCCCTGAATTATCTACAGCATTCACTTGAGCATCGTGTCTCAGAAGCAGCCGCAAGCACTCCCCATGATCACCGAAGGCTGCCGCATGGAGGGTTGTCCTAAAGGTTTCAAACACATGAATTTATTGCCTTTCAACTTTGTCTGCAGAAACCATCAAGGAACATGTGTATGGTTTTTCTAAAGATTTAAAGCTTCTTGGATGACAGAGATAATGACCAGAGTCAAGAACTACTTAGGGTGGTTACTGAATGGTACCACTTAGATTTCGAGGGGAGGCTTATGCAATGACCCCATAAGGAAATTGGTGTCTTTATGACCTTTTAATCTTGAGTTCTGGTGAGTTCCCACTCATCTAGCAGACAGATACTTTTAGCATTAAAGGTTAACTTGTAGGTAATTGGTTGGTTAGTTAAAAACATTAAGGCCTGCATCATCTAATGCAGATGGTGGGTTTCTGGGGAGGGCAGCTGGACATTTCTCATCCAGTGGGAAAAGTGTTAGCCTTGGTGGAATAACTCCATCCCCAGGACTCCATCTCCCATACACACTTGCTCACATCTGAGTGTACACTGTGCCACTTAATAGAAATAGCAGAGTATCTAAAGCAAGATGAATATTCTTCTAAAGAAGTCAGGTAGGCAACACTCTATGTATTCATCCAATGAAATAATGTGCAAATTTACAAAGCAAAGTAAATCTTTATATTTGGTATGGAAAGATCTCCAGGATAAACAATTGATTTATACTTGCTTTCTATAAGGCAGAGGCTTGAGACTCTGGACCAAGAAGAACAATTTCTAAAAGTTTATATAAAACACTTTATAATACTTGATTTAAAAACATGCTATGCCTTACTTTCTCAATTAAAAAATATTTTTCTTTTGGCCAAGGATTGTGCATATATACAGTCAGGAAGACTATGAGTTTGAGGCTAGCCTGGACTTTATAGCTAGTTCAAGACCAGCCTGGGCTATGCAGCAAGACTCTGTCTCTAAACACTAAGGGCTGGGGATGTAGCTCAGTGTATTTTTTGGCTTGTCTAAGGCCCTGAATGAAATTCTAAGCACTACCAAAAGTAAGTTTATATAAAAATAAAAGCAAATGGCTTACTATTCTATAATTTGAAACAAAGGCTGAGACTCAAGACCGAGAGCATGATGCCTTGCATCGCTTACCTGCCTTTGTCATCCCTACAGCTGACAATGCTGGGGTCTATGGCCCCCAGGAGCAATGACGCGCAGCTCTCATGGCCATTTATTCTGAAATGAAAATAGATTTTAGTATAAAAATCTCATTCAAATTATATAGTCCTTCACACCTCATCTTTACAAGCATTGCATATTCAACAATTTGGTATATTTTTAGAAATCCGATGCCAATCTTTGTGGCATGCTACAATAGTGTACACTGAACCCCTCCACTGCTTCCATTAAGGACCTCTGAGTTTGTAAGAGTCCCTGGGACACCACTCACATGAGGTCCCTAGTAGGTGACATCCAAACATCAAAGTGGAAAGGACACAGATCCGTCATACATGCAATCATCCTGGTTAGTATTTTAAAGGTTTGTTTACTTTTATTTTAGGAATCAGTGCTTTTCCTACATGTATGTATGGGTACTACATGCATAGATGCCAGAAGAGGGCTCTAGATCCCATGAAAGTGGTATGAATGGTTGTTAGCCACTATGTGGGTGCTGGGAACCAAATCGGGGTCTTCTGCAAGAGCAGCACGTATTCTTAAGCACTGATATATCTCTCCAGCCCCTAAAATCACTCTAATTCTTTCTTACCTACTCCGTCTCTACTGATTTGATTTCATGCCTCTAGTATCTTTCCAGTCAAATGACCCAGCTTCAGGCAAAGCCCACAGACAATGTAAAGACAAGGCCCTTGCAAGTCTTGTACCCCAGACTGACTCTCAGGACTTTGACTTAAGGTCACTGCATTCTCTGAACAACATTTCTCTCTATGAACTTGCAATAACAATTAAATTTGAAAAGAAGGAAGAGAAGGAAAGTGAGGAGGAGGAGAAGAGGAGGAAGATGGGGAAGAAGAAAGAATGATGAGGCTGAAGATGACAAATTATAGGAAAAATCTTCCTGATAGAAGATTTGTAGTCAGCTCCAGATATAGTCATTTCAACCTTGACTTATTTTTTTAGAGTTTTCCAGGTGATGGGGGCTGCTGCGGAAGGTCTCTTCACATCTACGAACCCTTCAGTTTCCTCATGTGGTACATGAGTCACCTTGGAAGTGTGGCTACTGGAAAATCATTAACTCCGAGACGCATGCTTTGCTAGCAGGCCTATTTGTCTTTAGCAGCAGAATAGAATATATTAGTCTGGTCTGAGATCTAAATGCTTTTTCTACTCGTAAAAAGGCACTTTTCCTACGTGCAGTTAAAGGAACAGATGCCGCTCCATTGCCTTTTCAGAGTTTCTACTTACATTGCACAGTGCAGTGGAGTGAAGGGATTGCCAATAAATTTCCGAAAACATTTTTGCTCCAAAAGTACCTCTATGCAGTTTTCATTACCTGCAAGGAACAAACAAATTTAGAGAGAGCACAAGAAAGAAAGAAACTTTGCTCAATGTGGTCTGGTGTTTTTGTTTGCTTGTTTGTCTGTTGTTTTGTTTGATTTGGTTTGATTTTAATTCCCCATTAAATGTCGAGTTGAATGCTTGTTCTCTGTAAAACTAACAAAACTGCTAAAATGTCATTAACTATGCTCACAGGTGTTCTGAGATATAATGAACAAATCAAATAGTGAAGGCCATATGGCCTGGCGGAGAGAGATAAAGAAGG
Organism: Apodemus sylvaticus; assembly: GCF_947179515.1. Lineage (NCBI taxonomy): Eukaryota > Metazoa > Chordata > Mammalia > Rodentia > Muridae > Apodemus > Apodemus sylvaticus. Next base: position 58,618,011 of record NC_067480.1, on the reverse strand, counting down.
CACCTCATCTGTAGGCAGCATAAATTCTAGTCACTCTCAGCTCTTTATAGAACCCTGACATCAGCAGGCCTCAATTTTTCCGTGGTTATAATAGGGGAATTTCCCTTCGCCCATACAAATAGCTTAACTTACTGTTAAGTACTCAAGTGAAGGGGCACGTGCCTTCAGAAAACAAACAAAAAAAAAAGGCTCTAAATGTAAAACACCGTGGCCGGGTTTGCAGTGGAGTCTGACCACTGTAGGCACCCAATGAGTGTTTTAAAGTGAGTCCATGTGAAAATGTGAAAATGTGGGGAGCTGTGGGGAACAACAATGACAGGGGACTCGTAACAACTAAGGTTTCCAATGCTGTGATAAAGCACCATGACCAAAAGCAACTTGGGAAGAAAAGGTTTATTTCAATTTACAGCTTGTCAAAGTCCAGCATCTGGGGATAGCCTGAGCAGGAACAGTAGGAGAGGCCAGGGAAGAAAGCTGCTTCCTGGACCACTCCTCGTGGCTTGCTCAGCCTGCTCTTTCAGGACTCAGGACCACCAGACCAGGGTGCCCCGCCCACAGTGAGTTGGGCCCCCCACATCGACTATTAATCAAGAAAATCTACCATAGGCTAGCCCACAGGCCAATTGGTTGGGGGCATTTACTCAATTGAGGTTCTCTTCCTAAGTGACTCTACTTTGTGTTAAGTTGACCTAAAACTACCCAGCACAGCCTATTTTATTTGTATATGACCTGAGAATTTATTTGTGACTCTTTGGGGCTGCAGTTTCCTGTCTATATTCACCTGTGGCACAGAGGATGTGATTGTGCATATTTTGGAATGTGTAGTGCAATTCTGGGGCAGAAAGGTGTGGCTGGTTAGTTGGCTTTATCACAGAACCACTTCTTGACTGACCTCAGGGCTAATTTAGTCAAAGTTCCCACATGGGTGATTTAAAATGTTCAAGTACAAACGAACCCTTTTTTGTAACTAGAGAGGAGTTGATCTGATCGTGCTTTCATAAGGACTAAGAAGTTTATGAAACCCCTTGTAAGCAAGTGGTATTGTCCAGCTTTCTACCAGCCTCCAGATATTACCCTCGTATCATAGACATCTTAGCCTCCATATTTGTGTTATAAACCCCCAAAGGACCAACTTAGGACAGCACGTGCACATCCCGTTCCTCAGCGGGAGATGGGATCTGTGCCGCTGAACCTAGAGACTGACTTGCCGCTCCCTCTCAACCAAGAGGGAGGCTGCTCTGGAATCCTGGAATAGTGGACGCTTGGGGAAAAGTCTGCTCTGCTTTGCCTGCACCCGGAAAGGCTCAGCAGCAGAGAGTCAAACCCAGCCCCAGGGGGAGGATGTGGTCTGTGACCAGCCTGTGCCTGCCCTTAGACTCAGCACCCTTCCACAGTCTTTCCTTTCCTGTTGTGGATTCTCCCCTGCCAGACAGATCTCACGAGTTGTAGGTTAAAAGTTATTTTAGGTAAAAAAAAGTTTACAGTTGGCCAATGGTAGAAGAGGAACAAAAAAATAAGTTTTTATTAAGGCAGAACCAATGAACAAGAAGACTAATGAAAACAAAGGCAGTTTTAACTCAATGTAATTGAGCACAGAAACTCTTCCCAGAAAATATAATCGCAATTTCTAAATTCAAAATCCTAGTGGAACTGAAATGGAAATATAAAGCTGCAGAAGCAGAATTGGAAATATTCGTAAGAGATATCCATTCTCTCAGGGGTTACGACTGGTTACAGAGACACCACAAACTAGACTCAACCACACAAAACCTCAAAAACATCTGAATGGAAGAAGGCATTCACAACAAGGAACAGAAAACGTGCCTAACGCAACACGCAGAAAATTCACACAGCTAAGATACCCTGCTCTTACATATGCAAGAGAAGAGGTAAGCTGCTCACCAGGAGAAAGCAGGCGTTGGTGAAAGGCAACCTTAGAAAGGCAACAATAACCAGTAAATATGGCATCATGTTATGAAATGCAAACTTAAACAGGAAAGAAAAAGTTACCAAAAATAAAGATATAGAATCATGCTGGGCTGGCAAAGTTATAGCAAAAATACTTTTATCACATCAGGTCAACCTTTTGTGCAAAATATTATTCATTACAACTTAAAAACATACCTTTTATTTAAAAAATTTACTTCTGGATATTCAATGAGATATTTTATACCACGGGGTTTATGGTAGTAAAGAAAACTCTAAAAAAAAATTCATCTCAAAGTCCATCGGAGGGGGATCTGGTTAAATAAAAAGTAAGTTCTGGGGAATGTGCATGTGTGTGAATATATGTGTGCGAGTATGTATGCAGGTGTGCATGTGTGTAGCTATTAATATATTACTATTAAAACTATTTATTGGTACATATGGTGTCTAAGGATAGCCTGAAGTGTGATTTTAAGGAAGCACTAATAAAAATGAAAGCAAGCTATGGTATGAGAATTGTTATATAATTCCACAAAAAGTATATGCATATATTTATTTATAATCTCAGAGGAAAAAATATGAGATATATGTACAAAATTATATCAGAAAGTGGGTTTAGAAATAGAAGATGTTAGCTTAGTTTTCCTTTCTTTAATTTTGTGACAGGGTTTCAGGTAGCTCAGGCTGACCTTGAAGTTGTTATATGGCTGATAGTAGCTTTGGATTTCTGCTCCCTCTGCCTCTACCTGCTAGGTGCTGGGGTTACAGCCTTGCCACCATACCTAGTTGTTTTAATGCAATGCTGGGGACGGAACTGGGACTTTATGCATGCTAGACAAGCACTCTACAAACAAAGCCATATCCTCAGTCCACTTCAATATTTGTGAATTGGTACAATTAGCATTCATTTCTCTTTTGTTCCAAATAACTGAAATAAAAAATTTTGAATATTCCAAGTAGTAACACAACAAAGCAAATGTGGAATGTGGATATTAAAAAAGAAATGCCCAAATCTAAATTACATGTCTACCAGTATTTACGTGTGACTACACTGTCTGTGAACTATACTGTATGTGGTTTTGTTTTTACCTTCATTGTTTTAATACGTCATGTGATTACAGGATATCTGGTACAGATCAAAAACTCTGATTACAACTGCTTAAGTCCATTAGTGTCTCTGATGAGAAGTTATATGCCACAGGAACAAGGAAGAAAAGTAAACTTTACTCAGCATCATGATGCCATGGGGTGGGGATGAGGGATGTTTAAAACAACATAAGGGTTCGTTTCTGGGTCTTCAATCCTGTTCCATTGATCTACCCGCCTGTCACTGTACCAATACCATGCAGTTTTTAACACTATTGCTCTGTAGTATAGCTTGAGGTCAGGGATGCTGATTCCCACAGAAGTTCTTTTATTGTTGAAAATAGATTTCGCTATCCTGGATTTTTGTTGTTGTTGTTATTCCAGATGAATATGAGAATTACTATGTCTAACTCTATGAAGAATTGAGTTGGAATTTTGATGGGGATTACATTGAATCTTTATATTGCTTTTGGCAAGATGGCCATTTTTATTATATTAATCCTGCAGATCCACGAGCATGGAAGATCTTTCCATCTTGTTCCATTTCTTTCTTCAGAGACTTGAAAGTTCTTGTCATACAGACCTTTCACTTGTTTGGTTAGAGTCACAAGAAGATACTTTATATTGTTTATGGCAATTGTGAAGGGTGTTATTTGCCTAATTTCTTTCTCAGCCTGTTTATCCTTTGAGTATAGAAAGGCAACTGATTTGTTTGACTTAATTTTATATCCAGCCACTTTGCTGAAGCTGTTTATCAACTGTAGGAGTTCTCTGGTAGAGGTTTTGGGGTCACTTAAGTATACTATCATATCATCTGCAAACAGTGATAGTTTGACTTCTTCATTTCTAATTTGTATCCCTTTGACCTCTTTTTGTTGTCCAATTGCTCTAGCTAGAACTATATTGAATAGGTAGGATGAGAGAGGGCAGCCTTGTCTGGTCCCTGATTTTAGTGGGATTGCTTCAAGTTTCTCTCCATTTAGTTTGATATTGGCTACTGGTTTGCTGTATATTGCTTTTACTATATTTAGGTATGGGCCTTGAATTCCTAATATTTCCAAGACTTTTAACATTAAGGGATATTGGATTTTGTCAAATGCTTTTTCAGCATCTAATAAAATGATCCTGTGGGGGTTTTTCTTAGAATTTATGTAGTGGATTACATTGATGGATTTCCATATGTTGAACCATCCCTGCATTCCTGGGATAAAGCCTACTTGATCACGGTGGATTATCATTTTGATGTGTTCTTGGATTCGGTTTCCAAGAATTTTATTGAGTATTTTTGCATCAATGTTCATAAGGGAAATTGGTCTGAAGTTCTCTTTCTTTGTTGGGTCTTTGTGAGGTTTTGGTATCAGTGTAACTATGACTTTATAGAACTATTGGGTAGTGTTCTGTCTGTTCCTATTTTGTGGAATATTTTGAAGAGTATTGGTGTTAGGTCTTCTTTGAAGGTCTGATAGAATTCTGCATTAAACCCATCTGGTCCTGGGCTTTTTTGGTTGGGAGTCTTTTAATGACTTCTGCTATTTTATTAGGGGTTATGGGACTGTTTAGATTGTTTATCTGATCCTGATTTATCTTTGGTATTTGGTATCTGTCTAGAAAATTGTCCATATCATCCAGATTTTCCAGTTGTGTTGAGTATAGGCTTTTGTAGTAGGATCTGATGAGTTTTTTAATTTCCTCAGTTTCTGTTGTTATATCTCCCTTTTCATTTCTGATTTTGTTAATTTGGATACTGTCTCTGTGCCCTGTGGTTAGTCTGGCTAAGGGTTTATCTATCTTGTTGATCTTCTCAAAGAACCAGCTCCTGGTTTTGTTGATTCTTTGTATAGTTCTTCTTGTTTCTACTTGGTTGATTTCAGTCCTAAGTTTGATTATTTCCTGCCATCTACTCCTCTTGGGTGTATTTGCTTCTTTTTGTTCTAGAGCTTTCAGGTGTACTGTTAAGGTGCTAGTATATGTTTAATCTAGTTTCTTTTTGGAGGCACTCAGAACTATGAGTTTTCCTCTGAGCACTGTTTTCATTGTGTCCCCTAACGTTGGGTATGTTGTACCTTCATTTTCATTAAATTATAAAAAGTCTTTAATTTCTTTATTTCTTCCTTGACCAAATTATTTTTGAGTAGAGTGTGGTTCAGGTTCCATGTGTTTGTAGGCTTTCTGTTGTTTTTGTTGCTATTGAAGACCAGCCTTAATCTGTAGTGATCTGTTAGGAGGCATGGGATTATTTCAATCTTCTTATATCTGTTGAGTTCTGATTTGTGACCACTTTTGGAGAAGAATCACAATTTGTGATTTGTGATCAATTTTGGAGTAGGAACCATGAGGTGCTAAGAAGAAGGTATATTCTTTTGATTTAGGATGAAATCAAAAGATTTCTATAGATATCTATTAAATCCATTTGGTCCATAACTTCTGTTAGTTTCACTGTGTCTCTGTTTAGTTTGTGTTTCCCTGATCTGTCCATTGAGGAGAGTAGGGTGTTGATGTCTCCCACTATTATTGTGTGAGGTGTAATGCATGCTTTAAGCTTTAGTAAAGTTTCTTTTATGAATGTGGGTGCCCTTCTATTTGGAGCATAAATGTTCAAAATTGAGCATTCTTTGTAGATTTTTTCCTTTGATAAGTATGAAGTGTCCTTCCTTATCTTTTTTCATGACTTTTGGTTGAAAGTCCATTTTATCTGATATTAGAATGGCTACTCTATACATGTGGTCACTTGATCTTTGACAAAGGAGCTAAAACCATCCATTGAAAAAAAGACAGCATTTTCAACAAATGCTGGTGCTGGTTCAATTGGTGGTTAGAAGACAGAAAAATGCAAATTAATTCATTCTTATCTCCTTGTACAAAGCTCAAGTCCAAGTGGATCACAGACCTCCACATAAAACCAGATACACTGAAACTAATAGAAAAGAAAGTGGGAAAGAGCCTCCAGTACATGGGTACAGGGGAAAAATTTCTAAACAGAACACCAATGGCTTATGCTCTAAGATCAAGAATTGACAAATGGAACCTCATAAAATTGCAAAGCTTCTGTAAGGCAAAGAATACTGTCAATAGAACAAAATGGCAACCAACATACTGGGAAAAGATCTTTACCAATCCTATATCCAATAGGGGGCTAATATCTAATATATACAAAGAGCTCAAGAAGTTAGACTCCAGAAAATAACCTTATTAAATATGGGGAACAGAGCTAAATAGAGAATTCTCAGCTGTAGAAACTCGAAGGGCTGAGAAGCACCTAAAGAAATGTTCAACATCCTTAATCATCAGGGTAATTGCAAATCCTAACAACCCTGAAATTCTACGTCACACCAGTCAGAATGACTAAGATCAAAAACACAGGTGACAGCAGATGCTGGCAAGGATGTGGAGAGAGAGGAACACTTCTCCATTGCTGGTGGGATTGCAGGCTGATACAACCACTTTGGAAATCAGTCTGACAGTTCCTCAGAAAATTGGAAATAGTTATTTGAGGATCCAGCTATAACTCTCCTGAGCATATACCCAAAAGACTCTCCAACATATAACAAGGATACATGCTCCACTATGTTTATAGCAGCCTTATTTATAATGGTCAGAAGCTGGAAAGAACCCAGATGTCCTTCAACAGAGGAATGAATACAGAAAATGTGGTACATTTACTCAATGGAGTACTACTCAGCTGTTAAAAACAACGAATTTATGAAATTCTTAGGCAAATAGATGGATCTAGAAAATATCATTCTGAGTGAGGTAACCCAGTCACAAAAGAACACACTTGCTATGCACTCACTGGTAAGTGGACATTAGCCCCAAAACTCTGAATACCCAAGATACAACTTATAGACCACATGAAACTCAAGAAGGAAGACCAAAGTGTGAGTCAGTCCTTAAAAAGAGGAACAAAATACTCACGGGAGCAAATATGGGGACAAAGTCCAGAGCAGAGACTGAAGGAAAGGCCACCCAGAGACTGTCCCACCTGGGGATTCATCCCAGATACAGTTACCAAACTCCAACACTATTGTGGATGCTAAGAAGTGCTCGCTGAAAGGAGCCTTATATAGCTGTCTCCTGAGAGGCCCTGCCCAAGCCTTATAAATATACAGTTGGATGCTGGAAGCCAACCATTGCACTGAGTGTGGGGACCCCAATGGAGGAGTTAGAGAAAGGACTGAAGGAGCTGAAGGGGTTTGCAATCCCATAGGAAGAACAACAATGTCAACTAATCAGATCTCCCAGAGCTTACAGGGACTAAGCCACCAACCAAGGAGTACACATGGCTCTGGCTGCATATATAGAAGAGGATGGCCTTGTCAGGTATCAATGGGAAGAGGTCCTTGGTCCTATGAAGGATCGATAGATGCCCCAGTGTAAGGGAATTGATAGGAGGTAGGAGTGGGCAGGTGTGTGGAGGAACACCCTCATAGAAGCAGGGGGAAGGGGGATGGGGTGGGGGATTTCTGAGATGGGGGAAAGCAGTGTAAGGGGATAACACTTGAAATGTAAATAAATTAAAAAATAAAATAAAATAATAAAACAACATAAGACAGAAAAGTCTAGCAGAATCACTCGGATGACTTTCGACTCACCATTGTAACAAGCCCAGTGCAGCGGCGTGTATCCCTGGTTGTCTTTGAGACAACAGTCCTCTTCAGGAAGCGCAATCTGGAGCAATTCATTCAGCCATGTGGCATGGCCCCGAGCAGCTGCATAGTGCAGGGGTGTCCTCCCTCTGGAATCTTTGCAGAGGATTGATGCTTCTTGTTCCAGCAGCATTTGCACACATTCCTCATGTCCTGTCATAATCTGGCATGTTGCAATTAAAGTGCAAAATAAACCTCAGTTGGCCAGGGATTGATAGCACTGTGGAGAATGGAAGGCCTCCTCTGCCTGGCCGAAGAGGTGGGAGGCAGAACAACCCTAGCCAAATCCTTACCAGAAAAGCCCAGGAGAAGTATTTTGGAGCTATCTCCCCCAACATAAGTAGGGACGGCGTCATGATAAGTTAGAAAATACCAGCTGCAGAATCAAGGAGTATGTTAAATCCTGGTTTTCCACCCTGTCAGACATAAGTGTGTCTGCCTTTCTCTGCCTCAGTATATTCACTATGCAAGTGTGGAGAAACAATGACTTCATAGGTTGCCCAGTACTAAATAGACAGCACAGTTACATGGTGCAGTGGGTACAGAGATACATTCTGGAAATATCTCAGAGAGTCTGCACACAAAGCTAGAAAGCACAGGCTATTCTACTCTTAAGCTGCCCAGGACAGCCTGTTAGCCTAAGCTAACATGCACAGCACATTACCCTAACAGACATCATGGCGTCACAAGTGTTTGTGTATCTAAACAGCAAAGGTGCAGTAAAAGGTGCAAAAAAGCATGAAAGGTATCTTTTTCAGCTCCATTCTAGCCGTATGAGACCACCAGTGTATGCAGGGTCACATGTATGCAATATTCCCCAGGCTGCTGCATGGCCCAAAAGAAGGGCCAAGAAACAAGAACTGTGATTATGTTGATAACCATGGAAAATACTTTTTAGTCACCGGGGAGGGTGCTTACATCACCTCTACATAGAAATTTTATGATTTTTACCTTTGTCTAGTTAGCCTATTTTTTGTCCTTCAAAAATAATTCAACAGATGTGTACAAAGACTTGGCCACAAGACACACACATCGTTTGCTGCACTGAGCAGCAGACATAGCATGACTGCTCACAATCAGGTAATCAATGACTTCCTTCTGACTGCCGCACACATGGGGCGTTGCAAATGACCATGCAGAAGAACAGCTAACACCATGGAGAATGGTCCCGTATACATACTAAGAGAAAGAGAGACCATAGCGTGTGTGTGTGTGTGTGTGTGTGTGTGTGTGTGTCTGTCTGTCTGCCTGCGTGTGCTCGTGCATGTGTGTATTAAATGTGATTATCTCCAGGAGGTGTGATTGCTGGTGATTTTGATTATCTTTTTCTGTATGTAAAAACTTCACTTTGCAAGTTTTTTGCAATATGCGTTTTGTAATCAGAAAGGAGAGCTGATCCCTGCAACAGTAGGTATCTATTATCACAGTCTAACCTAACCAGAACTCCTAAGAGCAGGACTAGACAGTAGCTTTCATTTGTGTCATTGTATAAAATTCTGTAATTTCCTTTTGACTGTGAAGCTAATTGGATACATTATGAAACATTCCCCCCCCCCAAATCTCCCACAGGGAAAACTAAAGCAAGATCATTGAAAAGTCCCTGACTAAGCAGAGAAGATGTACACACCCCTCTATGTAAAGCTGTGCATCCCACGATGTCAGCAGCATCTACGTTCGCGTCCTTTTCAAGTAACAACGAGACAGCATCAATGTGTCCATATGCTACTGCAAGCATCAGTGGGGTTCTAGGGGAATGAAATCAGTGTTTTAAAAGGAGATAAAAAACTACTTCCAGTGAGAGGAGCGGTCTCTTTCTGTTAAACAGTTCCCAGTATTTCCTGTGTATCCAATTCGCTATTCCATGCCATGGGGAACAAGAGATCTGTCTCTGTCCTCCGTGGCACAAGGAATGGTGGCTAACACATAGGGCAGTCCCATGAATGCTAGCATTTTCAAAAGTGTGTGGCGAGCGAGCACTCCGTGCCAAGCGGCCGGGGCTGTGCGTGTGCAGAGAGCACCTTGCTCTGTCACAGCAGCTCTGTTTACCTAGTGATCCATGTCGGACTCTGCTCAAGATTTGCCTGGATGGACGGAGCTCCCATGCTTTGAAGCTAAGTCTGACCAGTGTAGAAGAGAGACTGGGACCCCTGCTCTGGCTGCCACTCAGGCTCATGTGCCTGGGGACAGACCGAGAGCCTCTCTGTCTGCACTTCCTATGTGTAAGAAAAGCCCAGGTGAAGACTAGGCCAAAAGATAGAAACAGAAAACAAACTCAGGGGAAGATAAAAATCTGAAGGAATTCCTTATTATTTCCAAGACAGAAACCAACTCTTAAAGATCTGCCTTTTTGTCATTATTAGAAAGTGGGTAAGTGGTGGTTTTAAATGTCAAAGGTAGGAAGAAAGAGGAAGTTCTAACCACTGGGAGGCACAGCTAGAGCGGGGATAAAAAGGTGCAAGCAAGCTGTCATTAAGAGATGCACACACCAAGTGCTTCCTTCCCTTGAGTGCCTGCTCTGCTGGCGACACCTCGGTGTTTGAGACTCCTGGCCCATGAGTTGCAGGGAGCTCTATGCTAGAACTCGGCTGTCATCTCTATCCACTGCTCAACAAACCAACCAATCAGCTCTTGTGACTGACAATAGCAGAAGCCAACATGGAAACACTTACTGTCCCTTGGCATCTTTCACATCAACCACTTCCGGGTTGTCTGCCATTTCAAGTAGTAGCCTCAAACACAGTGTGTGACCGTTAATAACTGAAAAAGAAAATAAGAGATTTTTTTTTTTACATAAACCAACACTGCAGGTCCTCTCTCCCAAGTGAAATTTGTGGACTTCAAGTTAGTTATTTCTCACTGCTGCTAATGGACACTCCTGGCTTCCAGTTCAAGATGGCACAGGTGGTTCATGGAAACCCTGTCTCCCCCTTTCTTTTTATCCATGTTTCCATATTCACCTTCCCCTGTTTTCAAAAAGTTTCTTAAGCTCGCTGTCCTTTCTTATCTCCTTGTAGAGGGCTGTTCAGTGACCCACATGTCAGTCCCACTGAGAGGCACTCCAGTTCCACACAACCATCCTATGTCTAGCCCATCTCCAGCTCTTTTGAAAAAGGAGAAGGGAGCAGGGATGGGAGGAAGAGAGAGCAGGGGAAAGAGGGGAGGAAGAAGAACAGAGTGGTGACCACTCTTCTAGATCAGTGAAGTTCCGTATCCTAGCTACAGTTCTCATGGGTTAGTGGTGGCTGAACACAGAACACCAAACAAGAAGATTAGGCACAGCCTGGGCGGCCCTTCCTCACCATCTCGGGGCTCTGTGGTGTTTGGTGGTCCTCCAACTACAGCCTTGCCCTTGCAGAGTCTTGAGAGTGCTGCAGCAGGTGTAGCTACCGTGCCTTCTCTCTGCCGGGTGAGGACCCAGACATCTTCAGGTCCCTAGTCAGGGCCCTCACCTACTCTGGCTACCCAGCAGTGGGCAGGAAATGTAGCGTAACCACAATGCTGTGTCGCCTTCATAGCTAGGGGAGTACCAGGATCTACCTTGGGCATAACTAAACATGCTCCTTTAGTAGGTGGTGGTGTCTAAATGGGTGCTGGGAAGCAAATCTCAGGGGATGATAAACCCGTCCTCTACAATAAGGCATTTCCTCTGGTGTGCCCAAGAGAATCTTTGAAAAGCCTTGCAGCTGTCAAGGAATCCTCTCAGGGAATAAGATGAAGATGGGTATCCCTAACATTCCAGCCGTGGCTTACCCTCTGAACAATATGTACCCCACAAAGGGCACCAAACTCCCCTCGCTCTGGCTATGGCGAGAGAAGTGAGTAGATGCAGTTAGGTTGGTTGAGAAAGGTTCCTCTCAGAGCTGTTTTACAGCTATTTTAATTGCTTGCCAGTCATTAAAGAATGGTGATCTAACTTCCACAGCTTTCTGGAACAACAGTTGTTAGAATTAGCTCACATTCATCAACAGCATTCAAATGCACAGCAGGCACAATGCCCACATGGCGAGCCAGGCCATTCAGCTTTCCTCAGTGTCCACTGATACCTACACACTGGGAGGAGACATTATGGACTGGAGTTCCAGGCAACATCTTATCGCTGCTGCCTCTGCTGCCCTTCTCAAAATTATACAAAAGCCTTGTTGAAATTTGCAGGGAGTTTAATGTATCCCTAAAAAGAAAAGATTGGCATAGGGCTGACAGCTAAATCCCCTCAGCCGTGGTTCAGGGAATGGGATCAACAGGACTTGGCTTTTCTTTCTTTACCAATTTAATATATTTGGTATTCTTTAATGCTCAGAATCATTCCAAGGATATTTCACTTTTGGCTAAACATAAGAAAAAACCATCTCGGTTCACATTGGTCATCCAATGTGTCACAAATCATCTACAGTGAGGCTTTTGCTTTCTACTGAAGCTGTTGGAACTGAGCTCATAGCCCTAAGAAAAACTTAAGTTCCCTCCCCCTTAGAATGGCAACTTCAGTTCTCCTTGGGTTCCCACACACTGTATCCGCCCCCCAAATTACCTTCTAGCAAAAAGATATCATTGTCATCTGTGCCCTCCCAGGTCCAGCTCTCCGTGAGACTGGCTCAGTCTCTGACAGCCATTTTTTACACTGCTCAAAGACCACAACCATCACTGTGTTTATCTGTGCTTAAACCCCCAATGTTCACTCTGGCTGCTCTTCCTCACAGCACTCTTAGGGTCTCAACCAAAGGAACTGGCCTCTCAAGTGAATTGGAAAAAAAAAACAAAAAAAAAACAAAAGCCAAAAAACCAGCTAAGGATTCTCAAATCACAGGGTGAGACTTCTGCTCAGCAGACCTTTTGTAGAGAACAGTTAAGTGACAGCCTGTCATTTTAATAGATGCAAGGGAAATCAAGAGTGAGTCTACTTGACCACTAGGGGGAACCCTTGGACCACACCTACATCACAGTGGCAAATAGGTGGAGGATGGTCCATTATTCACCATTTTTGGTTTTGTTTTGTTTTTGTTTTTTTAATTATTCACCAGTTTTAAGGGCAGCCTTCCACATTCAATCCAGGCCATTTGTAATTGTTGGGAATTACATAGTAACAAAGAGGGTTGCCTGGCTTAATAATAGGCAACCAATCTTTAAAATGAACAAATTTGATTTTTGACAATAATACCAAGGAATGCATTGCCTTAAGAAGCAAAAATACTGGTGGTAACAAAAATTTATAATTGGCCATACCAGCTATTACTGTCCTTTTCCTGGCAATAGCTCTTTCTAGACAGGCAACAGGTAAGCTTTTTCTACTTTTATATGGTATCTGTTCAGGGGCTTGGAAGTTGAGACATAGATTTGAGACATTGAAACACACTTTTTTTTTTAAACAAATAATTAATTACATTTGTATTTATTTTGTTGTGTGTTTGTCAAAGTGTGCATGTAAGGGTCCAAGGGCAACTTGAGGGAGTCAGTTCTCTCTTCTGCCATGTGGGTCACAGTGACCAAACCCAGGCCATCAGCATGGCATTAAGGGCCTTCTCCCACTGTGCATCTCAGCAGTTCCGACAGAAATATCCTGTCTAGCTTTCCTAGAAAACATTCAAGTGAAGAGAATCATACAAAGCTGTTAGAAACGTGGTCTCCTTCCTTCACTTCCTCTATAAGACCACGCCCACTTTCTACTCTCTTTTGAAAAATGTCATATTCCATCCTTCTCAAAGGCTATCACCATGGAACTGCCTGAGCCAAGAGGTACTTAGGCTTTAGCAGGGCCCGAAATTTCTTCCAACTTGCCTTCCTCTATGTGTGCCCCTGGAAGTGCCCCTTCATATGTACTGCAGAACCATTCCAGAAAAGCCGTATCACTTGCTGACTGATGCGCACATGCGCTTGTTAAGGTTTCTGTTTTGATATCAGATGCGTCAAGGGTCAAAGTGAAACCTGAGTGAAGCAGTGTGCGGTTGATAGGAGGGTGTGTTTATTAGCTCCTTGTCTGCGAGCCCCTCTGCCAAGCAGTCCTACAGTGCCATTTAGCCTGTGAAGCCACCTTGATACATTTTACCCTTTCACTTAACTCTGTACACGAGTTGCGAAACTCAGGGATAAACAAGACCTACCTGAGGCGTGAAGTGGAGTTCTCTTGGTGACGTTGTCTTTTACAAAGATGGATGCGCCCTGGTTAACAAGTGCTTCCACGCATTCTGTGTGTCCCTTGAAAGCAGCTAGATACAGAGCTGTCCGGCCTTTCTCATCCCTGATGTCCAGGTCCACTAGGGACTGGAGAAGGACCTCCAAGGCTTGGTGGTGCCCATTGTAGGCCTGCAAGGAAGAAAGCCACAAATCGAACCTTACTTGCCTCAAATTCCACAACAACCCACCTGAGGGGCTGAGCCTCCCGAGTCTCAGACTCCAAAGAGCCCCTTGGAACAACACTTGGGATAGAATCTGAAGCTGGCAAACTGAGGTTAGCTAGAAATACGTTCATGAACCTCTGGTTGCAAGTAAATGCCTTTGCTTCTTTTTTTCTCCCTAGTCAACTAATTTGTACAAAGGCATCACATCCATTTGTAGACATGTATGAGATCTACAATCTAACAATCTAATTTAGACAAATGGCTAAGCAAATTACACACTCATCTCTCAGGAGAGTCCTAAACAAATCAATGGACATTAAGAGAAGATTTTCAGGAATCTTTTCTGTTAATAAAGCTAGGGAAACATTACTCGAAACACTGGGGACTCTTAATTCAATCTACACACGCAAATCTTCCCTTACAGCTCATCACGTGACGAATCACGTGACTAACCGTGAGAGTGTAGGTGACTTTCTTAATTGTACTTAGAGTTTTGTATCCTCATCTATAAAGTGAGAGCAATAAAAGCTGCCTCCTGGGGCTGCCACAAAGATGAAGAGAGAGAATTGCAGTGGCTTTGCACAGGATCTGATACGCAGTGGATGCTGTTCTCTCCCCATTGATCATAATGAAGCCACTGAACCAGTTAGGGAAAGACAGGACCTGGGCCAGGGCCAAGTTCAGACCTCTTATGGGGTCCTAGGCTGTGTGGTACTAAAAACAAGATGGTCAGTCTGAGACTTTTAATTTAGTCTGAAAGGGAAAAAAAAAGATAAGTCCCAAGCCCACAATACATAAGCAAAAGATCTTGAAAATAAAAGAGAGAAAGAGGTAAGGTTGTCTAGGGGAAAGTGGGTCAGAGAGAAGAGAAAGAAGTGGGAAAAGCCTGCCTCAGGCATCTTCAAAGCCAAAGACCCCTCTTTGGTCATTTGCATTTTTCTCTGTACTGCTCCTCAAGGCACCCGTGCATTTGCAAAAGACTTAGCATGAAGGATTATTTTCTTAATATAAAAAGAACTTTTAGAAATGGTTATGAAAACTAGGAAAGTAGGCAAAAGACCCAAAAATACAGCTCACAGAGAAAAATAGAAATGTAAAATGCCAACAGACATTCAAAACACTATGTAAAATGTTTGTAGTGCTATTTTTTAACTATCTGGGCAATGAATGAATAGTCTGCCCACATCCCCAATATCATTAAAACTGTGTGTGTGTTGGGGGGGAAGCAATCCTAGACAGTCTGATGGGTGTATAGGTTGCTATGACTTTTGTGGAGGGTAATAAGAAAGTGTCCAAAAGAGGTTTTATAGAAACTAAGCTGCAGGCAATATATTTAGCATGGCCTAATTTATATAATAAGAAAATGTATGTGTGCATATTTATATTTGTGTGTATTTCTATAGTCACAGGGAAAATTCAGAAGGATATCAGGGAAACCAACAATAGTGGTCACTTCTAGAACTAAGGGGTATAAAGCTATGTGCATATTTTAAACTGTCTTACTAAAATAATTTAGATAACCTTTTTGCCTAGAGTGTAATTAACGACAATAACAAAAACTAAGTTTAAAAGAATCTATAGGAATTAAGAGTACTGATGAGTTAAAAATAAAAGTTTTCATTTTGTTATCTTAGTCAGTGATTAGGATACTTTATGCATTTTAACTGCACCCTCTATGTCACATGTAATATAAATTATATGATAATGAATCCCTATTTATATCCCTGTCTCCCCTTCTCCCTTTACTTCTAAGTGTATAGGTCAACCCTGCTTGGTATCTGCACTGCACAGCGGGGCCTGGATTTCCTTCCCCAAACCTCCTCTGCCTGCTGCCTTCCCATCTGCACAGGGCAGCTGCATTTTCAGACCACAGCCCTTAGGTTGCCGCTATTTCTCTAACTCTTAGGCCTGGATTGCAGCCTTGAACAAGTATCTGGGACAGTAGTACAGGTGGATTCTGACTAAGAGCACCCTCTAGGCCTGGCCTTGTTCTGAGTGGGTCGTGTCTGGCCAGAGGAACTGTGTCTCTGCTAACTCATACGCCATATTTCTGTGTTCTCAGGAACCACCAGAGAACACCACATCTCTGTCCACAAAGGTGTTGTGCGAACAGTAGGAGCCCCCCACGCCACTCACAGGACACTATTACCATTTCTTCGGTGTCACAGAGGTACATCTAAGTCCCCACTGTGCATTCTCCCCATACTGTTTTGCCAGAACTCCAGCAAAAGCATCCCTTCCGTCTCTGTCCCTTGGTGATCTGTCATGGACACCACTGACAGGTGAAACCTTTCTACAGTCAAACCAGACGCCATGCCACTGCTTGATGCAAACTCAGCTCAAAGCTATTTCTCTTGAGAGCAGCAAAATCCAAAACCTGCCAAGACTAATCCGGTGCTCAGCTCTGGCTTTCCCCTGCATGAAGCCTCAGCACATTCAGGCTCTGGGGTGGCCACATTGTCCTCTACAGGCATGAATTTTCTCTTCAAGCCACTGCAACCGCACTTTCTGTTCCTTGTCTGGAACGTGCTTTATCCAGACTGCCCTGTGACTGTCCTGATCGCTATGCAGACAGCGCCTTACCAGGGAAGCATCCTAGCACATATGTAGGAGGTTCCTTCACTCCAGCCCACTTACTTCACCGTCTTCAAAGCACTTATTGCCACAAAATACCAATCACGCATTTGTTGATTTGCTTTTGATATAAGCAACTATTTATTTCTATGTGCTGGGCACCATGCCAAGCACTTCCATATCTCGTTTATGTCTTATAAATATCTTTTTTTTTTCTTGGATGGGATCTTGCTATGCAGCCTAGGCTGGCTTCAAACCCTTACTTAGTCTTCCTGCCCGAGTCTCTTATGTGTGTGTGTGACTGCAGATACAAGTTACCATGTCTATTGTAAACATTTGTTTTCAGAGGTTAAGAAGTCCTTAGATCCTTACAGAGTCAGGACCTGAACTCAGAATCTGCAGTCTGATAGGCACACACTTTCCCTCAGTAATGCCACTTGATTGACTTGAAGGCTAAACATTTTTGTGCTTGCCTGTAATAGAATAGGGCTGAATAACAAATGCTGAATAAAGACGTAAATTCCTTCTGCAGGAAGCTCCGTGGAAATGTGAAATGTTTTGCACCTAGCTATGAAGGAAGAAGGGACACTCTGGGGACATATTCCTAGGTCATTGTACCTTTACTATACACTACTCCATCTTTAGGGACAGGAAAACAATTCCTGTGTGTTAAGGGCTGTAACTGCACAGGACAGGGGGTTTGTATTGTAATCTAAGTTCTGAAGTGATCACTAGCTGCTTCTTGCTGTGAGCTCACCCCACAGCAAGTTTAGTGCTTCTGTCATTCTCATCTTACTGAAGAGGACCTGGAGGGGCAGAGTAACCTAGTTATGTTGTGGGTACGCGGTCCTGGGTGAAAGAACTAGGTTTCAGGTAACACAGGCTGACCCAGGAGCCCTCTGGAAAGAGAATATGGACATGCAATACGGCAGGAAGGTGCATGTCTTGGCCTTGTATCATGGGGAATTCCAAATATCAACAAAGAAGAGAAAATAGTCAAATGTTTTTCGTATATCCCGTACCAAGTTTAAGCATTACCAACACAGGCCAACTCAGAAGCATTGAATGTTAAGCTGAGAACTGAGGAACAGGCACGTCCACACAGGAATCAGACTGTCAGAATCTATCCCTAGCCGGGTGGTGGTGCCACACGCCTGTAATCCCAGCACTTGGGAGGCAGAGGCGGCGAATTTCTGAGTTGGAGGCCAGCCTGGTCTACAGAGTGAGTTCCAGGACAGCCAGGGCTACACAGAGAAACCCTGTCTCGAAAAACCAAAATAAATAAATAAATAAATGAATGAATGAATGAATAAATAAATAAGACTCTATCATCTGTGCCTATGTGACTCCGGTGCTCTTTTGAGAACTGACTTTGCAAACCTTGGCCTCCCACTTTCCAGGGTCATGGTGAATGGCAGGACTGGTTCAGCTTCCTGAGACCTCATGACTCCAGGCTGAAGGGGAATCTGCACTTTAAAACAATCCGTGCTCTATTTTCAAGTTAAAGTGGGTCAGTATAGAATACAGTAGATGCACCCTGCTAATTAGTGCAGCTTTTCAAACCCAGCTGGGATGGTTCTGTGTACAAGGCATGTGAAGATGCTCCAATGGTTGGAAAGTCAGATTTACCTGCAGGAGGGATTTTCCTGTCTCCTGATTTACCTGCAGCTCCTTTTCCCCCCCTTACATTTTTTTCATGCAGTATATGTTGAGCATGTTTTCCCACTACCCTAACTCCTCCCAGACCTTCCCACCTCCCTACCTACCTGACTTCATTTTCTTATTTTTGTCTCAAAAAACAAAAATAAAAAATGAAAATAAAAACAAAACCCCAATAAGATAAAACAAACAAACAAACAAACAAAGAAAAGCCCAGCCACGCCGACAACCCTTGGCATTCATTTTGTATTGGCCATCTACTCCTGGGCAGGGGCCTGTCCGGAAGTGGGGCTGATAGGACCTAGTGAGACTCCATTGGAGAGAATGATTATTCCCTTTGCCAATAGGGAAATACTGCAAACGGCTTCTTAGGTAGGGGTAAATTTCATTATGCTGAGATGTCACTGGAGTATTAAAATTCAAAATTATTATAACTTATTAATTCAAATTATTTCAAGAAATATCTCATTAGGCAACTTAAATTTATTAATCACAATTAATAGGCTTAATCCTTTAAAGATGGAAACTATGGGCAAACAAGGAGAAGGAATTTGGGAGCCTAACACATTTCGGGAACACCATAGGTCCATCTGGAAATCGCAACAGCTGGGGCCTCCCATTTGCATAACCTCATTTCTTAATTTAATTTTTTTCAAGTGGATGAAATGAATATGAAATTCTATGAGCTGATAACCCTGGAGACTCAAATCATTCAGGCAGGAAATAGTAGCTCAAGGCAGGTCAGGTCTCTTTACGGGTCAAGGTTTAGGGGCATCTGGTTCAATTTCCCTGCTAGAACACTTTCACCCAAGAACAACGTGGCCCAGCAAACCCTGGCAAGGGTGGTGAGCACAGTTACGCGTCTTGAGGAAAACAATTTTAAGTGTTAGCGTCTAGGTTAGTGCTTCTCTGGTGCTGCTACACTTTAACCCAGTGCCTCATGCTCTTGGGACCCCCAGCCATGAACTTATTTCATTGCTACTTTATTACTGTGATTGTCTACTGTTATGATTCCTAACGTATTATTACTATGACTGTCTACTGTCATGATTCCTAACGTAAGTACACAATATGCAGAATACCTGATATGGGGCCCCAAAGAGGTCCAGACCCACAGGCTGAGGCCTGCTCATGTAGAAGGAAGAATGAAATCATTCTAGAACAGGCCTGTGGTGATCATTCGGGGCAAAGTCTGGCTTTGCTTCTGTTCTTTTGTAAGTTTGTGATCTTTGAGGCAAGTCACATCACCTCTTTATCTCCTCAAATCTCCACAAGTGCTTCTATTTTGCTCAGAGTAAAAGTCCGAGTTCTTACCAGGGACCAGAAGGCCCCCAAGATGTTGGGGCAGCTGCTCTCCCTGCTCCTGGCGGTCCTCCCACTCACCCTCACCACTCCTCCCACTCGCCCTCACCACTCCTCCCACTCGCCCTCACCACTCCTCCCACTCACCCTCACCACTCTGTCCCCTCTGTGGCTGCTACGTTGATGTTCTATGGACACCCCAACTTCTCTCCCTTAAGAGTTTTACACTTGTGCCCAGAACCTTCCTGTCAGTTAGCAATGTGAATAGCTCTCAGGCCCGATGTGCAGGAGTGGCATTCTGCGTTCTGTAAAATAGCACTCCTTCTGCACCTCAATATGCCATCGTATGGATCCCATTTTATTTTCTCTTGTAGCCCTTACTGCCATCTGTCATGCTATTGCTTGTCTAAGATCTCTCCGGCATAGGAAACTCTCCAAGGATAGAGGCTGTGTCCCTTCCCTGTAATATCTCCTGCTGGAAGAGTGCTTGGCATTATTCAGCCAGTGTGTGTGCCACATGGAGGAGAAGACTCATGTTAATACCTCATCAGGGGCCAACATGGGAGCAGCAGGAGCTAATCCGGGTAAAGCAATCAGAGGAGTGCCTGATGGCACGTGTGTGTCAACAGACAGCCCCCCCCCCACAATGTAGTAACATGAGTTAATACACCCTTTTCTATGTGAGTGGAGACCCAAAGAGCTCAGGAACGAACCCGGCCATGCTAAGCACAAAGCAAGTCATTTTTGAAAGAAAAAAAAAGATGATAGAATTTTTGGACATCTAGAAACTCTCTCCTCAGTAGCAATGCCATCAGCCCCCTGTCCAAAGGGCATGAAGATTCTGCTTGAAACACCCCCACACGGCCTCACTAAGGGCAGCTAGGGCTCGCTACATCTGTGCACAGCGAGCTCTGGGGATCTTTGCTCAAGCACAGCTGACAGCTGCACAGGGATTCTAACGAGCAGCCTGCTCTGCTCCTCAAGTCAACTGCTGGGAACCTTTGTCCATAGGAACGCCCACTGTCCGCCCTCCTTCTCCACTTAAGTCTACCTCCTTGAATGAAGACGGATGGCTCATTTCACAGTATTCAAAATGTATGCGTGCCTGTGCACTTGTTTCTGTGCATAGTGGATGTGTTCTTGGTGGTTGTGTTAGAGGCTCTGAGTGGGCTTCTGCAGATGTGCTGGCAAGTATGTGTGAAGACAGGCAGTGGAGGGTAGGCTCCTCCAGCCCTGGGCACTCCCTCGTGTAACGGCCTTGTCTCCTCTCGCCTTGCATGAATGCCTACCCATGTCTGTTAATGAAACATTCCTCTCTAAAGGCTCACCAGGATGCTGAAGAAGTGTTTTGGGTATCATATAGGTCAACATTACCAGTTCAGTGTAGGCCTGGCCCCTTCCCATCCTCCTTAGGCCCTGTTTCCATTGTATTTACTAAACAAAGATACATCTAGTTACTGTCCCACCTCTACTACCACACGATGACTGAGTGTTCAACCTTTGGCAGCTTGGTGGGCAGGAGAGCTGGCTGTGGCTGGGTATGACCGCCAGGCAGCAGGGGCCTTTCAAATAGCTGCTGATCGCTGAGGGTGAGCCAGATACCATTTGAAGTAGGGCTATGGGAGTGATAACTCCCCAACCCCATTGAAGAGTTTGAGTGTCAAAGCTCTCCCCTTTGATTACTGGGAGGTGAAGAGGAGCCTTTGCTAATGAGGACTATAAGGTTCTCTCCAGCTCTCTCTCAGTGTGAGAATTGAGCCAGAGCCCTCCTCTAAGGCAAATCCAGGAAGAACGACATAGCTGCAATTCTAAACCCGCACCTTCTATTCTCACATAGTTGTATTTAAAACCCACACAGGTTTCAGCTGTGACATTTGAAAATGTGATATTTGATTATTCCTAGGTTTAATGTTTGTGTATTACTCTATAATCAAATTTCTCTAGCGGAGATGTTTCCTTTATATAAAAATGATTAGAGCTTAAGGTGATCATTTATTACATCTTATGTGGTAACGACTTTGTGCAGGCTTCAAATTTTTATTTGCTACCATTCTGTGGATGAGGACACTAAGGACAAGGTAGGTAACTGTATCTAAGGTCACTAGCTGGGAAGGCAGACCTAGAAGGTGACACAGTCTCTCTCGGAAAGCCCTCTACTCTTATCATTAACACTGACCGTTGCCTTTTTGGGCTACATCTTAAGAGCGGGGTAAGTTTTTGGAACTTGTTCTTTATGAGACAAACAGAGGAACCTTCCCACAGCTGCTCACTTACCGCTAAGTGGAGAGGACTCTTGAGAGCTCCGCCATCGGATTCCTCAAAACCAGTGTTGCTTCTTTCCAAAAGCTGTGGCAACAAAGAATGAAAAGCAAGAGTCACTAAAGAATTGTGGTTTCTGGACACTAACACAGTCATAAATGAGAAAGGAGGCTTCAAATGTTGAGACATCATACAGAGTATCAGCAAACCAAGGTCAGAGATCAAGAATCACCCGCCTCCAACTGACAGGCAAGCCAAACATTTAAGGTTCCAGATCAACTTGGCACGTACTAGCTACTTTAAAAAAAAAGTTTGTCCTTGAAAAGATGCTCAGCTTTGCCTGCTCAGAAAAGTAATGTACATTACATCCTCCGTTACATGGAGAGAATTCATAATAGTGGAAAATGATAGCTAGTGTTTATTCCATTATCAAACACACACGTACTAGAAATAATGTCGGAAAGACAGGCGAGTCTCCTTATTGAAATGGCACAGATTAGAAAAAGAAATAAAGCACAGAGACAAACAAAACACAGGAGCATCTGAAGTGATATCATGAGAATAAAACAGGGTGGTGGATTAGGATGTTGAGGGTTAAGCCGTGGTGACAGACGGCCTCGGCAAGGTGACATGTACAGTATGGTCTCTCTTCGGGCTCCAGAGAGACCATACTGTAACAAGAGAGCATTGGGAGAAGAGCCAGAGAAATATATGGAGTGGGAAATATGCTGAATGAGAGAGCTGAAGGGACAAGTGTCACCTCGTGGTGCGGGAGAGGTAGCAACTAACAGCGCGCTCGTGGGCAGCTCCTGGGAGCACACACGCGTAAAACCCTTTTTTGCTATTTGTGCATACTCTTCATCCTAGGAATGAATCCCTAATAAATGATTAGATGAGTATACCATGAGGCACATGTACAGAAATGTATTCATGTGACATTTAGTGAATGATTACTATGTACCTAGATGTTGTGCAATGGACTGAAGATCCAATAGTGAAAGTCAACTTTATCAGGGAGGAAGACACACAATAAAAGAGTTATTGAGTTCATTATACTATGTACAAGGTGCTATGAAAACAGTGCAGAGATGAGGTCTAAAGGGCTTGAGGGGAATCATACTGCAACTAGAGTGACCAGGGCAGGCCTCAGCAGACACCAGACAGACAGATGGATGGACAGACAGACAGACAGACAGACAGATACAGAAGGTTAGAGATGCTATGATCTGAGCAGAATATAGGAAGGAAAACAAAGGGTAGGCTCTCCCCTTCCGATCAGACATTCCCCTTTCTCTTGCCTTCAAATCCCTTTCACATATGAGGGTCCATACAAAGGGCACAGCAATCCAATATCCAGAGCCTGGATGGATGCGTGGTGATCACAGTGATTAGCGTGTCCACTCCTGGTGGGTGGGCATGGACTGTCCTATATGGCATAGGTTAGACAACTCAAAATGACATTTTCTAGACAACATGCTGGAGCAAGGGCTCACGACAAGAAATGAGTTCTGGCAATGAAACACACTCATTGGACTGTAGAAGACAGAAATCAATAGAATAAGCTCCTGTCATTCTGATGGGGAACACAGTTGTAGAATTGTTTGCTTGTCTTTCAGCTTCTCATGCGAAGGCCACAGAATACTGAGAGCAGGGAAGACAGAGGCCAGGATGCCAGACATCCATGATGGGGCAGGGTGGATCCAGCCAAAAGTCTGGATGGCCCCAGAGGCAGACGTGTCCCTGCATATCAGCAAAGATGTGTGTCTTTGAGTCAGACATTGTAGTGGTTGCCTTCAGATTCACTCTCTCTAGGATTATGGGAAAGAGGTGGCCACTTGCCAGTACAACACATCAGTTTAGGTTTATTCCTAGAAGTCTAGCCTAGACTCACTTTCCTAAACATGCTAATAGTCTTGAACACTCATTAAATAAAATCATTCCTTCTTCAGATAGGAAGCATGTCTTCATGTCCTGAAAATGAAGTCTACACAAATTTTTATAGAAGTTTTGTATTTTAATTCTTCAGAGGGCAGGGGACAGTGTCTCACTGTATGGTCCTGGCTGGCCTGGAACTCACAGATCTACCTGCTTCTATCTCTCAGGTCCTGCAATTACAGACTGTGTGTGCCACCATATCTGGCAACTGAGGTTTTCTTATTAAAGACAGTGATAATGGTAGAATTATAGTATTCAAATCCTGAAAGGAAAAATTTTCTAAAAAGAATATCACCCACTTCTGTCCTTGAAACTCCTTAAACTCATCAAGTGAAACACACATTGCAAAGTCACCAGTGCAAATGACACTATTTTCACTTTAAAACAACAACAACACCCAAATGAACACAATATATTCAGGAAACGTCATAGACATATCCAGTCTAATAGGATTAGAGAACATTTAACTTCCTCTATCTTTTCCCCAACCTCTTGTTCTCACAGTAAGTATATATTGTTATCATGTCACAGTTAGTCTTGTCAGTTTGACACAAACTTAGATGTGCATGGAAAGAGGGGACCTCAAATGGGAAATTGCCTCCCTCAGATTGGCTTGCGGGCCCCTCTGTGAGGCATTTTTTTAAGGGTTGCTAATCGATGCAGGCAGGCCCAGTCCACTGTGGACAGAACTACCCCTAGGCAGATGGGCCTGGGTATGTAAGAACAGTAGCTGAGCAAGCCAGGGGAGCAAGGCAGCAAGCAGAGAGCCTTCATGGTCTCTGCTTCAGTTGCTGCTTTGAGTTTCATCAATGAGAGACTGTTAATGTGTAAGGTGAAATAAACCCTTTCCTCCTCCAAATTGGCTTTGGTCAATGTTTTATCACAGAAAAAGCTAACTAGACCATAGTGTAACCAGTAAACTGACTAAAACGATTCCTATTTTAAAACAAGTTCTTAAATTTCCATGTAATCAAAAGAATGATGGCCTCAGATCTTCAGTTGGGTACAGAACATCCTTTCAGAGTCCATACATATGGGACAGAATATTATCATTAAGAGACTTTGGTAGATTAACAAGTGCAGAGATTAACAGCTCAAAACATATAATTTTAAATTTATAGATAATACATTCGACGTAACTGCATTGGAAGCATGAGATGTTTTGTGTTTGTTTCTCATTGATATGAGAATAGAATCTAGATTTTAAACTCAGGATATACTAAAATAATGAAAACAGATTTAACTTTAACTTCAAAGGCTCTGATTTAAAAACATGGCTGAAATAAAAGGAGTCTTTGCTGCCTGACGGGGCCAGTAAACATCTGTTCTTTGTTTTGCAACATTATCACCTGCAAGACTTCCTGGAATTGACAGTGTGTACCAGCTCCAAATCCTGTCCTAGAATGAACCTGTAACCAAAGGAACACAGAACCACTTCCCCCACTTTTATAAGCACGATGAACAGGGGCAGGAATACAGCATGTCTCCAATACACACAGATTAGGCATGTTCCTGTGGTGTTTATCCTGGAATACGATTTTCTCACACACATAGTTTGATCATTCTACCAGCACGAGAGGTCTTATCTCAGTCAGCAAATATTTGTGGGAGGAAGCACCAGAATTCAGTGTGTGCAGTGAGCAGATGTGGTTGCTGACCTGATAAAACTCGGAGGCTGTCAGAAAACCCAGAGCAGTGAGCAGATAAAGCAGGAGGGCGTGAGCTGGGACAGGGCAGGTGCAGAGACCCTTTAGGAGCCCAATGAGAACCTAATATAAAACGTAATACAAAGGCAGAGGAAATGGGCACAGCCTGAGGCCTGGCAGTAGGAGCTCTCCAGGCTGAGAAAGGAAGGAAGGTTGAAGCAACAGGAAGCGCACGTGAGACCAGGGAGCCTTCCATGCAGCGGAAGACAGACAGCAAGCTAAAGGGTCAGGTCACTGCTTCCATCTTGTCTGAGACAGGCTCTATCTGCTGCTTGTGCTGCATGTGCCTGGCTGGCTGTGAGCTGATGGGGATTCTCCTGTCTCCACTTCCCTTCTAGCTTCTGAGATTACAGAATGTGTGCTGACTTGGTCTGACTGTTACACAGGTTCTGGGGATTCTAACTCAGGTTGGCATGTTTGTGAACGATCTTCTCAGCTTCTAGGTCATTTTCAGATTATTTGAGGACAGTATTTTTAAATGTAGATTTCAAATAAGGACACTGTTCAGTCAATAAAATGATATTGATAGGGAAGAGCCATGAATATGATCATATTCTTGGCTTTTTTGATTTAAAAAAAGCCATTCTGGCTACAATGTGAACAATAACTGTAGTGATACTGGGGGTGAGGAATTCAACCCTAGAAATGGGGAGCCAGTTACGATATTTCCACTGTAGAATTCCTAAATTGTGAATTAGGTGGAGAAGAACAAATATTCTCAAATTAAGGAAAAAGCAACAGAAGCAACAGAAGCAGAAGTCTCATTTGTTCCTTCATGAGCAGAATCCATGCAATAATTATTTGTTAAGGATTGTGATAGGTGCTGAGGTTACAGCTCTTAGCAAAGACTCTACCTATACAGCACTAAGGATCTAGAAAGTAGAATATACATGCTTCATTGGCTGAACATCAGAGACAGGGATGATTACAACCAGGGATGACATCCAGTTCACCAGCTTTGGTGATAGAAGAGCTGGTAACAGAAGAAAGAACAAGCAGGATCATAGACAAGACCTGTGCACTCAACTAGGGTTTGGAGAGCAGTTAGGCTATTCAGTGGGATATGTGTGATCTAATGCAGTACTTCTCACCCTTCCTAATGCTGTGACCTTTAAAACAGTCCTTCATGTTGTGGTGACCCCCACCATTAAATTACTTTTGTGCTACTTCATAAGTGTAATTTTGCTACTATTATGAACTGTAATGTGGATAGCTATGTTTTCCAGTGGCCTTAGGCAAACCCTGTGAGACATTCAAACTCAAAGGGGTCATGACCACTGGTTTCATGGTTGGCTGAATATAAATGTATGCAGCTCAAAAGAGAGATCTTGTTGAAAGCGTCCTTGTATATGATGCTATTTGGGAAGAATGTGCAGTGAGAGAAGGTAGAGGGATTTGGACTGTAACACCAAGAACCCTGCTATATAAGGAATTGAATGTAGATGAATGTTGACAGACAGAAGTAGGAGAAAACCAGGACAGGGAGGTGATTACGGAGTGATGATCACAATGATCACGACGTTCAAGGTACCTGTGGTGACAAATGATGGCAACAAGTTCACTGCTGACAGCCAAGTTACTAAGCAATTACTCTAAACAAGAACTTCATAAGCTTTGCTCTGTCATGTCAATCAAGCCTAAAGAAGTCTCCAAAAGTAGCATCCTCATGTGGGGACAGTAAGTGACAGATGAGGAGATGGAACCTGGGTCTGACTCACACCTGCTTCTCTAGCCTGTATAACTGTGTCTTCAGATGAACAGAGAGCTGAAACGTCTTGGTATTTCACACAGGTCTGGGATTAGGGGCAAGAAAGAAAGTGAAATGTAATTTAAGTGCATGAACCTTTTTCTACCATCACAATGTGACTCTCTTTACTAAACAGCAATAAGTATTTGTCTTATTCCATGGGGACATTAACTGGGACCCGATGAGCTAAGTTCTCCCTTTAGATTAGAGGCTCTTCCTTTGTTAAGAAGACAGTGTGGACCTGGTAGGAATAAAAACAACTTGCAAGTCATCCAAAACTAGCTTTGATGATTTGAATTAACTTTCCTTCCCAATTGACAATCTGGTGCTGAGCATATCAACTACAGGAGATAGGTCAGAGATTCTGTGCATCTCAGACACTTTATGTTGCGCCAACTCCTGCCTGGAGGCATACAGGGGCCAGAGAGAGACAGAGTACTTGTACCACAATTCATGATACGGCTTGTGGCTTGAAATATGTTTGAAAAATAGCATTGCCCTACAGAGATCAACCTCGGACTACTTTGCCAAAGCCAGAAATGGAATGTCTCTTTCACACACTAGTTTAGGTAAAACCACAGGCCAAAGCAGCAGTGTGCAGAAAGTAGTGAGTGCAGAGATCTTGTAGTCACAAATCAGGGGATATGACTACATCTCTGATATAAAGGATACCAGTTTAACTTTCCCTTAAATATACTTCCAATTAACATGCTTATCAAAATTCACACAGTCCATGAATTCATAATTAACTATACCCAGACCTAACATCATAAATCCAATATGTACATACCCAATATGAGACCAAAGACTTTTATGGACTTGATAAAATTTGTACTCATTGCAAGGCTTGCCTTAATAAAACCATCTTATACTATTTCATCGTATCTCTTGACACCTCTAAAATTCTGAAGTTCATTCTTTTCTCAACTGAGCAATCAACTATAAAGTTTCTACATAAAAAAAATAACATGGATTGAAACTGCTTTTTTAATTTTTTATTTTTTTTCTTTGTCCAACCAGCATCAGTTTGCCAAGACTCTTTCTGGGTACAGAAACCTAGAAGATTTGGTATTACCGGCACTCCCAGGTCCCACTGACAGGTAAAGATGAGGCACTGAGTGGAAAGGAGGTAGGATAAGCAAATTTACTTTCCAACCATCTTGATAGTAGGTTGGCTCATAGGAATGTGCAGAATCTGGTTTGGAGGATAGATTTTGCTGTTGTTGTTGTTGTTGGCGAGAGCTTCCTGTTTCCCAGGCTGGTTCTGAGCTCATGGGTGCAGGTCCTGAATGCTGGGACTGCAAAGTGACTCTATGCCTGACCTTTAACATCTTGTTCAGCCAGAGAAGACAGATGACTGTATTTGAGCTTACACAATTTTCAGGACATTTTTTTAAACCTTGAGGCATTTCCCCAGGACTAGAAGGCTCACTCAAAGAGCATCTGAATATCTTAGAAGACAGCAGATGCAACAAGCAGAGTTTGAACTCTCTTTCACAAAGTGCATTTGGGATAGCGAAATCAAGGATAAATATGAGCTTCAGTGGTGAGCTGACTGTGCTAATCCAGGGCAGCAACTGGCTCACTGAACTCTGTGAGGAATACATAAATATCTCCCTTGCTCTGGAAACCCAAGCTTTATAAATAGTACAAACTGTCTCTATCTGAAAACATGGCAGTGAAAAATTTAAGGGTCCCAAGGGCCTCAGGCTGGGCTAAACTAGTTCTTCAGTGTTCTGTTTAAGAAAACAGAGAATAAGTGTGGCTCAGACTGTAAAAACAGGAAAGTCTGGCTAGTGCGTCTGAGCGGGAACCCTGCTCTGCCTGTTTCTGGTTAGACACCATACTTAAGTGTCCAGGAATAGGAGGGAAGGGAAAGCTAGAAAACCTTCAGACATGTCCACAGGGACCAAGACAAGAAGAGGTTTGGAGATGGATTGATCTTTTAGCAGTAAGGACCTGTTCAGACTATGAAGGGCTTGGCAAGAATACTGGGAAGTTGGCACCTCTGTCAGAAGTTCTATTTCACATTCTACTTGTTTATGCTTCTCAGGTAGTGTGTGTGTGTGTGTGTGTGTGTGTGTGTGTGTGTGTGTGTGTGTGTGTGTGTGTATGTGTATATGGAGAGAGAGAGGGGGGAGAGAGACAGAGAGACAGAGAGACAGAGAGAGAGAGACAGAGAGAGAAAGACAGAGAAAGACAGAGAATGAATAGATCCACCCATTAAAGAGACTGAGCCAACTGGTCTCAGTCCATCCCATTTTGTCAATACCACCTTTCTTTCAAACTTCATTTGAGCCTATAATTTCTCAGCATGCAGAGACTGGTCACCAAAGCTACAGCTGGCTTTCTTAAGAGTGACCAATATCCCACTTTTTATGCGGCCCCCCAAAGGAAAACAATACCGCAAATCAGCAGAAACAATTCTAAGAGAGCTATGTCCCCATTCCCAAGAGTTGAGGTGGATATAGTTTTTGGTCATTCAATGGATGATGAATGGTTGTCATCATTTAAGGAGAGCGGTTACAAGTTGTTACAATCTTGATCAGGGAAGAAGCAAAATGGAGGAGGTTAGACTCAGGGACTTCTTTTTTTTTCTTTCCTCTATCCTCCTTTCTCTCCTATTTAGTGTTAAAGGGAATGGGGGAGAAGAGATGAAAAGAAAACAGGGGTATAGGGTATAATACAGGAGTAACAGGGATAAAGGAGAGATTATTGACTCTACTCTTGAACTATAGAGCTAATACTAGCCAAAAATCTCACACTGGTATATATTTTTGCATATTATTACAAATTAAGGTTATATTTGGTTACAACATACTATGTATCAACTCCTTTTATCGTATTGTACCTATGTAATTCTGAAAAGTGCAATATGAAGGTATGGTCCTTTGAAAGCTGCTACTACAAACTGTTTAGGATAGTTAAGAAATGCAAGTTAATAGTCCATCCATCAAACTTATGGTCATGTTAGATAATGGTCTAGGTTGTTACAGAAATAGCTTTCCTAAGTTGAATGGATAGTTAGCTTTCAGGAGATCCCAGAGGTCTTTTAATATGACAAGCCATGATGACATCTGTGGGCACCTGGCCTCTCTGCTCACCACAGATGCTCATCCCAACCCCAAGCAAACAGCTTCCCCATGCTCCCACATCAAGAACAGCACAGAACATCTCAAGATTCTGCTCACATGACTTCACAGCCATTAGAAAAATGCTATGTTGCTTGAAATTGTTATTAACAATTACCCACAGAAACTCAGGAATTCTAGAAAGGTATGGGTTTAATGCACTTTCATTTCTCTCTCCCCTCACTCCCCCACCCCAAATTCCAAAAATAAGGAACCATTAACTCTCTTCACGTGTGTAAATCAAGGGCTATGCCACATTAAGAGGCGATAACAGAAATTAAAGAGGGTGCTGCAGGAAGCTTGGCTGGATTAGTTTCCATTTCTTCTTGGGAGCTGATTGTGATGACTCTGCTTATCTCCTCCCTCCAGTGTGTGCTCAGTTCCTGTTGATTTCCTTGCCAATTAAAAGGCATAAGAGCCTGTAGTGTATGTAAAGAAAGGCTAATCAAGCCCACAGTGATGGAAAAGCCAGCGAAAGATGCAAACTGCATGATGGCCAAACTGTCCTGCTCAGAAAATGTTAAGAGATTTTGACCCAGTAAAATCCACATCAGACTCTGCATCCTAAGAAAGATTTATACTCACAAGTAATCAGTAGTCGTGGTATAAACTAAATTATAGAACTATGGCTAAGTTATGGACCTCTAATAACTATCACTGAAAAAAGACTATCATAATATTTTATGGGGAAAAACAGTGCATAACATTGTATGGTCCATATCACTCTGTGTGTGTGTGTGTGTGTGTGTGTGTGTGTATGGAAAATGTGAAGGAAATCTACATTTCTATTTAAAACTTAGATGGATAAACTGGGTGATTTCTGAAGTTTCTTTAGCTGACTTCTACATTATATCCAGTCCATTTTTGTAAAGCAATACCAGCCTGTCCAGTTTCATTGTTGGCTGAGTTGAATTTGCTACTTTTTCTTGCTGCTTTGACAAGATACCTGAAAAAAAAGAAACTTCTGAGAGGAAAGCTTTCCTTTGGCTGACAGTTTAAGAAAGGATACAAGTCATCATGGTGGGCAGACATGGAGGCAGGAGAATGAGGAGTGCTGCTCACATTGTGTGGGCATCCAGGAAGCAGGGAAGGGAAAGCTGGCCTTCTGGTGTCTTCTCCTTTTTATAAAGATTGGGACACGACCCATGAAGGTCCCACGCTGAGAGAGGGAATGCCTCAATTCAGCCAAACCTCTCTGGACTTTTTTATAAACATATCCAAAAGTTTGCTCCCTGCATAACTCTGTTTCCTATACAGCTGAGAGTGAAGATTAGCTATCAGAGAATACATTTTATATTTAAGCTTCATGAGAGGAACCAGCTCTCTATACTGTGGACCACAACCACTAGTAAATTCTAGAATACCAACCCTGATACAAAGTGAGTGGGTGCCTTGGTTGCTGACACACAAGGAAAAACCTTCCTAGAGAACCCTTCCTACCTACTTAGGACATGATCATGAATGTGTACAAGTCCACTCTGATAATGGCAACGTTTACTGCAAGGAAATGTCAGTATAGAAAAAAATCTCTGCTATTCCTGATATTTCTAGAAAGGGAACTAATGAAAACCATATCTATTAACCCCTTGGATCTTGACAGCATTTCAAAAGGTCACTCTTTTCTATCATTAGTAATATCAACATATTGTATTTTATCCATGAAAAAGGCATCTGATGTTTTCTATTCTTTTCCCTATGCATTCTTATGTTACATGTATGCATGTATGGTGGTAGCGGTGGCGTGTGTGTGTGTGTGTGTGTGTGTGTGTGTGTTATTATGTAGGGGCAAAAGAGGAAAAACAGAAGTCAGTGCTAATTAGCTAATATGCACTGGTAACAAGAGTTTGGGATTCCAAACAACAGGGGCCTGGAGGATATCAAGAGGCAACTGATAGATGCCCCACTGTTAAGAACATTGGTACCGGGCATGGTGGCGCACGCCTGTAATCCCAGCACTTAGGAGGCAGAGGCAGGTGGATTTCTGAGTTTGAGGCCAGCCTGGTCTACAGAGTGAGTTCCAGGATAGCCAGGGCTACACAGAGAAACCCTGTCTCAAAAAAACAAAAACAAAACAAAACAAAGCATTGATGCTCTATCTCAGGGTTCCCCATAGGCTAGGCATGCACTTACTACTAACATATGCCCCAGATGTCCACACTTGTGCATAAGACATCTTGGAAAATTCCATATCTTTTCAAAAGTATTAACATGCCTACGCAAACATTCATTTGATAGTCTAATGCTAATTAAAGGCTAATTCTCTGCAAAGTCACATATTAACTTGTTTCTAGTAGAGATACAAGTATCTCTACTAGACTGAGTGGTAGGAAAGAAAACCCAGGGGTAACCTCTGCTGTCCTTTGGGACATTAACTAGTTTGATGTGTAGCCTAGTAGTCCCATTCCTCCGCTGCATTAACTGCTTTGTTTCTCAAATGGTCCTTGGGCGGCCTGTGCATCCTATTCGTTCTTTCACTACTTAATGAGAATTCTTTTTAAATCCTTAATAGATTTTCTTTCTTTCTTTGTAGGTGAGCTGTGCTTTGCATTCTTTTGAAAATAATACTTTGGTCCAGCTCAACCCTAACACACATCCTCGAAAGTCTTACATTCTTTTTTTAAAAAGTTGCATGTATGTATGTATGTATGTATGTATGTATGTATGATTGCATTATACATTCAGGGAAAATGTTCATATCTTTACACCATGCGTATGTAGTTTCTGAGGTGGCCAGAAGAGGGCATTAGTTCCTCTGACTAGAGTGAGGTTGGTTGTGAACCATCATGTGAGGGCCTTGAACCAAACCCAGGGCCAAACCAGAGCAACAAGTATGCCTAGCCACTGAGCCACCTCTGCAGCACCTGATCAGTATCCTTGGGAGATGCCCATACCAGTCTCTCCTCACCATCCCGTAATCAATTCTTTTCTCAGGAACTTTTAAACAACTAAAATGGCTAAGTCTCTCCCTTTGAGAGGAGCTTGCCAGATAAGGTACAGAGCAGACAGAACGGTGCAGTCATGAGATTCGGAAGCAATCCGGCTGGATTCCCAGCCATCTCTTCTTTGACTCTGAGATGCAATGCACAGCAACCTTGCCCTTTAGAGTAGCAAGGACCATTTCTCACAGGATCCCTTCTTTCTGCCCCACCCCTGATTTCTCTGGCTTCTCCTCTGCAGGGAGATTCCTTTGGCAGATGTCTACCCCTGGGCTCTCCCCGTGGCTTGGCTCTAACATCTACTAGAAATGTTCAGCCTTTGACACAGCAATGTGATGGTGTCATCTACTGATGTGTTGGGTTTGTTCATAGCTACTCTGGGACACATGTGTCCTGCAGGCTGCAGGTAGGACAAACCTAACAGTGGGTTGTCAAGCCAGCAGCAGACGTGATTTTCACTTGGTCACCGTTCTTCCTATAACTAGAAGGACCGCCATCTACTTCACTTTGCTTTCCAGTGTTAGTTTAGCACAGCACACCTGAGGGGGACTCATGCTGCTGCTGTGTCTCTTTTGCTGACTTCTTTTCTATCTCAAACCTTTAGCAGGAACAAGGGACCTCAACCCTGCCAGAAGCCTTCAGGATTTAAATCTAAAGCCCAGTAAGTGAACCTTCCATCTCTCTTTCATTCTTTTCAAAGCTAAAGCTCAGTGCAGGATAAAGCAGAACATTATTAAAATAACAACACAGCAGATTACCAAACCCAGAGCAAGAGCACACTAAAGAAAAAGCTAGAGCAAAGGGCTCTTTCTTTCAAAGCTCATAACATACATTTCACCTCATTAAGTCATGCTTTCATTTACATAAGATCACTGCTATTTCATGGGCATAGTGACGAGGAAAATATTTTTAGATTTTAAAAAGATGAAATACACACAAAAAATTATACCAGTTTCATCTTCTTGTAACACAATAAAATCATGATGCTCCAAAAGCTAACTTTGCCTGTCAGTTTAAAACGTGGTTTACTCTATGGGCTCCCCCACTGTGGGCCTCTCTCTTGCCACATACTCTGGGCCCAACCATTACATGTCTCCTTCATTGAAGGGTGTACTAGGAGCCAGCCTACGGGCTTGAGTTTCAGCATTGCTAATCCTCCTGGATTTGTGTCCTCAGATGTGTTAAGAGCTCCATGAGCTCTCCATGAGCTCCGTCTGACTCCTTCCTTCATTTCCTATGCATTGCTAAATGGGAAGCAAGCCTCCTTTCTTCCAGAACAGCCCATGTTCTTTAGAAGAAAGGAAGGGAGGAAGGAAGGGAGGAAGAAAGGAAGGGAGGAAGGAAGGAAGGAAGGAAGGAAGGGAGGAAGGAAGGGAGGAAGGAAGGAAAGGAGGGAGGGAGGGAAGAAAGAAGGAAGGGAGGAAGGAAGAAAGGAAAGAAAGGCATTGTTTCTAAGTTTCTCTCAATTCCCATTTCTTTCAATTTACTCTCCTATCCTCCAGTTACCCCCTTTATTACCAAAAAGCAAAACTAACATCTGCCCTCATAGAGGAACATTTCCAATCTCCAGTGGGAAGATGCAAACCCTGCTTCCAATTACCAACCCACACGCAATACCTAATTGGAGGACAAATATTCAGAAAGCTCCTGAATACTGCATGAATTGTAATGAGTTGTGATGTCATGTTTCTGCCACGCACTTTTCAGATATCTGGGAACTTTGAAAGTTGTTGTCTTAGTCACATTTCTAGTGCTGTGGAGAGACACCATAGCCAAGCAAACTTTTATAAATGAAAGCATTTAACTGGGGGCTGGCTTATGGTTTCAGCAGAGGTTTAGTCCACTATCACGGCAGGGAGCATGGCAGCAGGCAGGTAGGCACAGTGCTGGAGATGTGGCTGAGAGCTACACTCTGGCCTGGGCCTGGTATGTGTTTTTGACTTCTCAAAGCCAACCCTTAGTGACACACCTTCTCCAACAAAGCCGTACCTCCTAGTCCTTCTAATCCCTTTCAGATATCGCCACCACTGTTGTGCTCTGCTGAAGGCAAGAATACAGCATCTTAAGCACTGTCCCTGACATAGAACACGGTGATAGATACAGGCCCCGGGTACACGTGGAGCCATTCCAGTCACCGGATTTGGAAGCTCATACACCAATCTGGGTGTCTTCGTCTTCTTTCCTGCATGTTCATCTTTTGTTATTTGGCTATTTGTAAGGAATCCGTGAGGAGGGCCATATTTAATTTAGCAAAGTAAATCACAAACATTTTTACAGCTCTCACACCAACGGATCCCACCTTGTTGGCTGAAAGTTTCAATGAATGGTTGAAGAGAGGTCTAAGTGTGGGCTGAAGCTAACTTTTCTGTCACCCACCATCTTACCTTACTACCTCACGCCATTCATAAACCAACATGAAACTACCCTGCAGTGAGACTGTCAGTCAGAAGAGCTCTCAAACAGCTCTCTACATACTTGTGACATTTTTCTTATTCTCAACAGTCAGAGTAATTTCACTGTAGTTTAGACAGGGCTGTTTTCAAAAATTCATCTTTTAAAAAAATTAACATATTCTAACAGTTATAGAAAAGGTGGATTTAGACAGTTAGTTTTTAATTTTAAAAAATGTAGAATATATCAGTATATAGTAGCCAAAAACCATACCCAATCCCAGTGGAAAAATGTGTTGATTCATTGTTCATTTGGCATGGTGGAGACTGGGCCACTATTCCTTGCTGTGTAGTAGTAAAAGTAGCACAGTTGTCAAAACTGAACCCGATTTCCCTCTGAGGGCCCTTACCTTACCATGGTGACTCGAAGTCTATGTATGGATTAGTTAGGAACTAACTTAAGAAAAAAAAAAGAATCAGCTAC
This sequence comes from Apodemus sylvaticus, assembly GCF_947179515.1. Classification (NCBI taxonomy): domain Eukaryota; kingdom Metazoa; phylum Chordata; class Mammalia; order Rodentia; family Muridae; genus Apodemus; species Apodemus sylvaticus. Next base: position 58,581,904 of record NC_067480.1, on the reverse strand, counting down.
ATGAAACTTTTTATTAATTTGTCTATTGTAAGATAGGGTCTCTTCTACACAGCCCAGACTGTCCTGGGACTCATTATGATTCTCCTGCCTCAGCCTTCCCAGTATTGGGACTGTAGCTGTCTACTGCACATTCCAGTCTTAGAGCCAGGTCAAGAGCAATGCCTTCCTGAGGCGGGGGCCTTCGTCTGTTTGTGATGACCCACTTTTCAAACTGTGACAGAAAACTGACCCAGCTCCAGTGACCACCTTCTCCCTAGCAGCACAGCACAGTGCAGGCTGAGTTCTGCCCAGGTTGTCAGGCAGCAGAACTTCCCGTTACCCTGGGAGGAGGCTATGACCGCAAATTTTGTACTAGGGCACAGAAGCCATAAAACGGGAGTCCCGTGCTTAAGCAAGAAATGTTAACTGTAGCTCAATTTCAGCATTTACTCATTATAAAGAACTCTGAAGGAAGTTTCCAAGTTTATGCTTAGGGAGGGTGCTGGGTTGGAAAGATTAACTCAAAACTATTAACATTAAACATTAATGGTGAGTCTTATTAAAATACAAAAGAATCATTGAGGTCCCGGGATTCTATTGTGCACAGTTTAGACTCCAACTTATCTCTCCTCCCTGCCCTCCCAGCCCCTGCCCTGTTCGTTCTTCCTCTTTTTCTTGTTCCTTCTTCTTTTCGCCTCTTTCCCCTGAGGCCACAGAGGGAATTCAGGCTGTGCGGGCTTTCACACCATCCTGTCCTGGACAGTCTAGTCCTTATCTCCTTAGTCTGCAGCGGTAGGGGGGTGCATCATGGTACACAGCCTCTCTGGGAAGTGGAGCTGGACTCTACCCTGCTCTGAGCCAGTGTGCATTTCTATAGAACCAGCCACTGACCATGGAGACACTTAAAATCCTTTACTAAGTCAGGCACACTCCAACCCGAGGTGTGTTTTTCTTTCTACTCTCTTTACATGAGCCTCCTCACACCCTCGGCACGGGCAGGGGTGGGGAGGGATCTGACGTCCATCAGGACCTTGTGTTCTCCCTTTGTTTAAAGACAATTTTGGGAGCTTGCTCTCCTCAATACCCCCAGTCACTGTGATGGGCTCAATTTTCCTAAAAAATGATTTTTTAAACATGGTGCCTGAACTAGTATCTGTCCCAGAAAGAATGTTCATTTGTGCTAATGCATGAATTTTAAAAATAAATAAAAATATAAAAAAAAACAAATGAAAGCCTGATGAAAAAAATTACACATTTTATAATTTTTGGCAGTAAGGATGGGGGTGGGGGGTGCTGTGATAGAATCCAGAGGTTTGTCTGCCTGAGGCGAGGACGAGGACTCTTTCACTGAGCTGCCCTCAGGCCCTCACTGGACTGTTACATAAACTCTGAACACTGCTGTGTGCCAGGGATGGGTGCAGTGTGTAGTAACATGCAGCCTGAACAAGGGCCCGCCCGGGAAGGAATGCTCATTTGTGTTAATGTGTGGATTTAAAAGAAGATACGAAAGAATTACAAACACATCTTTAGAATATAGATTGATAAGAGGGAAAAACATGATCTGTAAATCACAGTAGGAACAGACTTTCTGAGCTATTTCTTATGTAATAGCTCATAAACATGGACACACAATACTGAAACTTTAAAATAAGTTTCCTCTATTTTTAATACATAGTAAATATTTTCCATGTATTAAATATTATTTTGCAACGTTCATTTAGTGACTATGTAAAATCTCAGTAAGTCAGTGCAACACTGTATCAATAATTATCTTTTTTCCTTAATGTTGAATCTTCCCCCTCCCCCCCCCCCCCCAAGACAGGGTTTCTCTGTGTAGCCCTGGCTGTCCTGGAACTCACTCTGTAGACCAGGCTGGTCTCAAACTCAGAAATCTGCCTGCCTCTGCCTCCCAAATGCTGGGATTAAAGGTGTGCACCACCGCCCAGCTAGTGCTGAATTTCTAAAGCAGTGGTTCTCAATCTTCCTAATGCTGCAACCCTTTTATACAGTTCCTCATGCTGTCGGACTCCAACCATAAAATTAATTTTGCTTCTGTTATGCATGGTAATAAAAATATCTGTGTTTTCAGATGGTCTTATGTGACCCCTATGAAAGAGCCATTCGACTCCCCAAGGGGGTCTCGAACCATGGGCTGAGAACTGCTATTCTAGACTGTCCTCTCCTGGTGTTGTTACTACTGCTATTAAGAACGATATGTGTTTATGCAGCTTAATATATATAAATATCCATGTGCTTTTCTGATGATAAATTAGAAGCAGAACATCAAGGCTTTTCATTTATAATTGGCACAAAGGATCTTTCTAGTTCTGTAAACCAAAGTTTAACACAGCCTAGTGTGTGGTGCCTGCAGACATACTTGCTAGGTCTCGGTCCATCATTCCTATGCATTCTCTCCTATCACTAAGCTTTTATACTTGAGTCTCATCAAAGCAGCCACTCTCCAAGGACGCTGTTACTGAAGCTCAGACAGAAAGGAAACTCGCCTCATTGGAAACAGCTATTTCCAGCTGCTCTTTCATGCTGGGAGGGAACAGTATACACGTCTTTTTGTTCTCTTTGTAGTACGAGCACATTTTAGAAGATTAATCTTATTTTATATAATGTTTCAATTTTTATTCGTGCTCATTCTTTGTTTTTGAGACAGAGTTTCTCTGTGTAGCCTTGGCTTTCTTGGAACTCGCTCTGTAGACCAGGCTGGCCTTGAACTCACAGAGATAAAGTGCCTCTGCCACTGAAGTGCTGGGATTAAAGTGTGTACCACCACTGCCCAGCATGAATCGTGCTCATTCTTAAACTATGAGTTGAATCACATTTAAGCTATCACAAAACTTCATCTTTCCCACTAATTTAACAAAAGTAATTTCAGCTTGTGAGAAAGAAAAGATAAAAAAAAAATTAACGTTGGGATTGGGGAGATGGTTAAGTCAATCAAGCATTTGCTTTACAAGTCTGAGAACCTGTGTTCAGTCTCCAGAACCTGAGTAAATAGTCTAGGTGTGGTGCTGTGGCCTTGTTACCTCAGCGTTGGGGAAGTGCAGAGAGACAGGAGCTTCCCGAGGGTTCAAAGGCTGGCTAGCTTAGACTCTCTAGTAAGCTCCCGTCCACTAGGACACCCTGTCTCAAAATAGGTGAACCTGAGCAAAGACAACCAAGGTTGCCTACACGTACACAAAATATATGCCGCATATGTGCCCAGGTGTACACACATGCATGTACACAAAACTTAGCCTTTAAAATTTGTCTTATAGCTATCTATGAATATCTGACTCTATGATATTAAAATTTCTTAAAACATTTAATTCTGCTTGGCAAATAAAGTTATTAGAATTTCTATTCTAAACCTACCACCAATGGGTGACCTTTCATAAATTTTACTAGCACAAATACCACAGTATCTACCTATCAGGATTTTAGAATTGAGCCTTAACAGTCCTTGCAATATAGACAGATTGGGCTAAGAATTATGGACTTGGGGATTAAACGCTGTTCATTTTAGTAAAACCACACCGTAAATGAATAGAGAAAGAATCTCTCCTGTAACAGGAGTCTGATAACAGTTTTAATGACAGAACTACGGAACATGAGTGCTTTATGGGAACCAGGAGCATCAGCCACCTTTTCCAAAGGGTCCCTATGTTGGGGCAGGAGGGTTTAAAGACCTAGTGATTTGTCTATAGCAAATGCCCTCTGTTTAAAGAGAAGCAGCAATGACAACAAAGGAAAAGGACCATATGCACCCACAGATGGGAAAAAGACCCTATACATGTATTCCTGAAGGAGTGTGTGTGTGTGTGTGTGTGTGTGCGTGTGTGTGCTCGTGTGGTACTTGTGGTACTGCTTCCATGTGTGGGCACTCTTTTGGGATGCAGTGATTAAACTCAGGTCATCAGCCTTGGCTGGGCACTCCTTCACCCACTGAACCATCTTGCCTTCTCCTAGTCTTTCAAGAACCTCAATTATAACATTTATTTCTGGCTATATGAATAAGTATTTATATGGATTTCTTTAAATTATAAAAACTATATTTAGATTGTTTTTCTGAGTAGAGCCATTTTCATATTACCCAATGGCTTTTTATAGTCCTTCATTTTCCCGCTGTACGTAACTGAACACCAAGACAAAGGGCTTCACTGATGAGCAAAGAGATGATTTTTCTGCATCTCAACTTTAAGAACTTGATCCCAAGCGGGGCGGTGGTGGCGCACGCCTTTAATCCCAGCACTTGGGAGGCAGAGGCAGGCGGATTTCTGAGTTCGAGGCCAGCCTGGTCTACAGAGTGAGTTCCAAGACAGCCAGGGCTATACAGAGAAACCTTGTCTCCAAAAGAACCAAAACAAACAAACAAACAAACAAAACTAAAACAAAACAAAACAAAAAAAGAACTTGATTCCAGAAGTGATTTTAATGAAATAAATAAAAACAATCCAGGGTTGCCTTTTCTATTTTAACACTTAATAGGATGTCCTTCCTTACCTGTGGACTCTGAAAACTGCACATACTCAACAGGAGAATAAAAATGACGATGAAAATGACTATGCTGAACACGCATTTTTGTTAGTATCCCTAAGTAGTGAAGTATAGTTATGTGTGAAGCACTTATCAGGTATTCTAAGTACCTTAGAGAGAATATGTAGGTCACATGAAAATATAAAGCCATTCTGCATAAGAGATTTGTACATCTCTGGATTTTGGTTTCCACAAGAGGTCCTGGGTCAGCCTTCCATGGACACTGAGAGACTGTCCCAGTCTCTGCCAACCTAGTCTGTGACTTCCTGGTCAGGATGTTGGGCACCAATGTGAAAGCTTTGTACTTTCCCCACACTCTGAATTCACCATATTTTTTGCTACAATTGAATACCCTCCCACAATAATTACTTTGACTTATTAAAGTATACTGTAGCTCCCTTCTTCAGGTGAGGTGCCGAATTGAATTGGTTGTTTTAAAGACTTTATCGACAATGAGTAGAAGTGAATTGTGCTTATTCTTGGCTGTGCTTGGGCTTAGTAGGAGCCCAGCACTGTCGATACAGCACTGAGCCCCTAGGATGAACACCTCTGCATGGGGAGATGTCCTTGTACTTCCTAAACAACTGGACTTGCCCATTTCAAAACCATAAGCCTCTTTCATATTCATCGGGTAGTAGGTACCAGATTGGTTAAATTGGGTATTCAACCAGTTGTTCTCCTCATGAGCTTTCTCAATGGTTTGTTGAAGAGATGAATAAATAATTCTAACTGGGTTTCCAACTATATATTGTCAGTAGAGATCTATTTGTTTTACTGTGACTGTTACTACTGCCTTGTGAATATTGTTCTTAAGCAGGGAAATATAATCTACCATCCATCCCCAGTGAACCTCTGGTAAATGTCTGGCAATATTTTTGAATGTAGGAAGTTGAGGGAGAAGGAAGGGCTGACATTGGTACCCAGCAAGTGGAGGCCTGGAAAATTAATAAGCATTCTGGAATACACACGTAAACACCCACGACTAGCAGCCCCCGTAAGTTTTCCCTTCCAAGACATTAATAGTGCAAGGCTGGGAAGCCCTCCATCGGGGAAGTGAGATAAATGTAGACAAGAAGTATTCCCTTTGAAATGTTGGGGAGGATTACCACCCACAGAATAGAAATCTGAGTCGGGATTCCATCTCAGACAAGCTGCCCAGGGAAGCCCCATGAGGGAAGTGCTCTAATGTGCTCTCTCTCTCTCTCCCTCTCTTTCTCTTCTCTCTCTCAGGGAGGAATTCAATAAGAGTAGCACAATGGTTTCCACAGAAAGAGTCACCAACTTGTTATTGAGAAATCCATCCGTCACATGCAGCTTCTCTGCTATAAAATATGTATGCAGCGAAGAGTGGAAGAGACATCAGACGTTAACCAAACTCTACAAATGGTCTCGGGGACAGACTTTTGATTCACTTTAATTCTTTTCTTCTTTGGGGATACATTTGGCTTAGGGGGTAAAGGGAAGTAATAAATATCATCAATGTTGTGACACCTGAGAAAGGCTGCAGCCATTTCATATTTTAATCACCTTATCCCTTATTACAGATGCAGACTGTGTGGCAGATGCTCAAGAGGAAAAGCTCTATCAGTCCTATGCATCTAATTAGTTATCTTAGAGAAAACGAGGCAAACTTCCAAGGGTACAGAAGACTCATGCTCCGTGGGGAGTTATTAATTACAAGCAGACTTAAGAAGCATTAATTTGTTTTGGTAGCCATGCCAGGGTGTATCTGAGTCTGCCAAACAGGATGAAAAGGGGAAGCTGGGGAGAAGGTGAGTTTCTTGGATCAGTTGGTAAAGCAGAGGATTAAAACCAGATGGCCCCAATGTGTCTCTTCTAGCCAAGCTCCAAACAAAATATTTCTTCTGCTGGAGTTTAAATTGATGCCAAATTGCCTCACTTTTAATCACCTAAACTCAGTTCTTTAAAAAAAAAAAAAAAGGAGGGGTTCTTGTTTTGCTTTGAGATAATTAACATATACTCTAACACACAAACACCCACCTGCCCACATGCATTGACACAAAGGGAAGAAGAAAATTAAACAAAATATAGAAGTTGGTTGTCTCTAGATAGGAAAAAAAATCACAGATTTCAATATCAAATATGATTTTTCTATGAAGTCTCCAAAATTTCTGTAACTAGGCACATAGGATTTTCATAATGAGAAAATAGCCTGCAACAGGACACTTATTTATATATCTATTCTAAGTGTCTTCACCACTTACAATCCAATCCTGCTTCTACAGCTATCTTCTAAATATCAGCATTGTTGTATATGTTGGAAGAAGATAAATAGCCATAGATATTAATGAACTTTAAGTCTTGTCCAATATTATATAAGGAACAAAGTGGTCCAAAGGCTTCTCTAGTCTGTTTTTCATGGGCTAGTACACATGTCTTTGCATGAATAAAGGGACAAATAAAGGAAGAAAGGAAAAGACTAGATACCAAGTCACACACAGGCTCAAATCATGCAAAGGATCTGCAGTAGAGTTGTGTTCACACTCAATGTCTAGCTTACATACAACCTATGCATTCCGTTAGAGCAAATGTTGGTTTAAGTACAAACATTTGCTTTAATGTACACACATAATGCCTACGTCTCGTGGTCGTGGAAGAATGGAAGTGTCTTGCTAAGATACTAATAAAACTCCAATGACTAAACTTAAGCATTGACTGAACTTATTATATATATATATATATATAAATGAAACAACTATGCTGCAAAACAAACAAAGGTACAAACAACAACAAAATAAAACAAAACCAACCAACCAAACCTAAAACCTAAAACCTAGCAACCATTTAGGTTCAGACACTAATAAACAACCAGTTCTGGTCTTACACTGGTCTTGAGGTGTTCAAGTGTCCCTCACTATCCAAAAGTCATGTCACATTCTTTCAAACCTTAGGGTTTTACTGCAATGGACAGACACTAAGACCAAGACAACTCTTATAAGGACTACATTTAATTGGGGCTGGCTTCTAGATTCAGAGGTTCAGCCTACTATGATCAAGGAGGGAACATGGCAGTGTCCAGCCCAGCAGGGTGCAGGAGAAGCTAAGAGTGCTACATCTTCATCTGAAGGCAGCTAGGAGAAGACTGGCTCCCACATGAGGAGGAGGGTTTCATTGCCCAACCCCACAGTGACACACTTCCTTCAACAAGGCCACACCTACTCCAACAAGAACACACATCCTAATAGTGCCATGCCCGGGGCCAAGCATATTCAAACCACCACAGTGACTATGAGCGTTGATCATCTTTTCCTGTGTGACAGTCAATGGATATATTTTTGTACACTGCCTGCTCAAACCTTTTGCCCACTTTTCAATTGGCACATCTATTTCTTCAGTATTAGCTTTTAGAGCTTCTTTAAATATTCTGCAAGAATTATTTGTTCACAACTTTTCATATGGACACCATTTTGAATGGTGTCTTTTAATCAGCAAAAAATTAAGATTAATCTTAATTTAAGATTAAGATTAAGATTAAGATATCTTAATGTAAGATAGTCTAACGTTTTGCAACTTATTTTAGAAATCTTTCTCGCTGAGACATGAGTTATGTTCCCTATGTGTGCTCATACAGTGGTTCTCAACCTTGCTAATGCTGTGACTCTTTAATACAGTTCCTCATTTTGTGGTGACCCTCAACCATAAAAGTATTTTATTGTTACTTCATAGCTATAATGCTGCTATCTACTTCAATTGTAATGTTAATATTTTTTAAGAAAGGGGTTTGCAGGAGGGGTCATGACCCACAGGTTGAGAGCCACTGATGCAAGGCGTTTCTTTTTGCATCTTTCCAGTGTGGAAGACAATCCTACTTGAATTGAGGTTTTTATATAGTGAAAGCATACTCATTTCCCCCCAAGCTCCTGTTGCATTTATCATTAGAGAGGACACTGCATGTACAGACTTAATCTTTAATTGCTGATCCTCCATTTTGTCTACGTTGTACAAAACCAGATTATTTTCATTTTTGTAATTCTGTAATAGGTCTTGGATATCTAGAAGCAAAGTCTCTAGGCTTTTCTCTTTCAAGAATTTTGCATATTCTTTGCCCTTTGCATTTCTATATAAAATTAAAAACTAGCTTTCAAATCACATATGTGTGAAGAACCTTACTGGGATTTTGATGAATCTATCAGTCAGGTGGAAGTGGTTGACTATCTCTAGTGAAATTTTTAGTCTATAGATAGAAAAACCTTTTTCCACTTATTGTTTTTTTCCATAACAAATTATAGTTCCATCAGAGCATTTGATACTTTTAAGATATTGAAAATTATAATTTTATTACTGGCTTCTTTTTAAAATTTCATTTTCTACTTGATAATTTCTGGGGTAAAGAAAAGAAATAGAATTTTAAATTACTGGCCTTGAATACTGTAAAGAAATTTTTAAGTTTTCTTTATTTTTTAAAAAAATAATTTTTATTGTTTTCATAGAAGGAACGTTTACATTTACATTGCTAATGTAAATGGTTCTGTATTTATAAATAGCATCTTGGTTTTGCCTTTGTTTCCTCGCTTGGTTCATACTAGCCTTATCCCTTTAACAGTTCTTCTTGAATCCAGTTCTGTGGAGATTACCCACCTTATGCATATTCAATTAGCCTATCACTACCTTAATGCCTGTAACTTAATTACATATGCACAGGGTTTTTTTTTGTTTTTTGTCTTTGTCATCACTGGGAAGATTTCCTAGCTCCAAACTTTCTCTTTATTATATTTTCATTTTTTTCCTTGGTCCTAGTATGAGGGATTGAACCTAGGGCTTGATATACACAAGGCAAGTGCCCTAACACTAGACTACAGCCTCAAGGTGAGTGTGGAGTATGTGTATGTCCACGTGTGCAAGAGCATGCCTATGTAGGTACACATGCACATAGAGGCCACAGGTTGACATCTGATGTTCCTCCTTGGTTACTCTCCACTTTATTGTGGCGAGGTCCTCACTGAACATAGAACTAGCAATTCTGCAGGTACAGTTAGCCAGGTTCCCTGGGATTCCTATGTGACTCCTGGGTGTGAGATTGTAGACGGATCCCGTATCAGCTTAGCTTTTACGTGGGTTCACAGGTCTAGTCTCCCATAGTGCTGGCAAGGCAAACGCTTTACTGAGCCCTGCCCCAGGCCCTGACACTCCCATTCCAACACTGGTAGAAACGGAATGTGCTGTGCATATCTGGCTTTCAGAGTTTCACTATTAAGCTTTGTATTTTTTACCAAAGATGGCTTGCTGAAAATCTTTATCAGATTAATGGTGCTTCTTTGTATTCATAGTCTAAGTTTTTCACATACTATGCAGACATTGAGCTCTGCCTAATGTTTTTTAACTGCACTAAGCTATTTTGCTGATATTTTTTTCCTGCCTCTTCTCTTCATACGGTAAATTACACCTTGCTTAGTTTTTCAATGTTACCCTCCATTTGCATTCTTAGAATACTGCTACTTGGCCATGATGTATTATCCTTTCAATATGTTACAGTTAATTTGCTGACATTTTGTTTAGAAAGGCCAAAATTTTCAGTACAAGTTTTCATCTCAAGTATTATTATTTTTTTGTCTCTACATTGCATGGAAATATTTCTTTTAAAAGATAAGCTTTTGAGAACTAAAGAGATGACACAGTTGTTAAGGCTGTATACTATTATTTCAGAGGACTTGAGTCCAATCCCAGTACCCATGGCAGGTAACTCACAACCACATACCATGCCAACTCTGGGGATCCCACATCCTCTTTAGACCTTTATGGGAATCTGCACTTGTCTGTGCATGTTCACATACAGAAGAACGTACAACACACAATTAAACTATAATTTTTTTTAAAAAGCTATAATATCTAGTCCTTGTCCACACTGATGCAAGGACATAGTAGTTCTTTTATCTAATTTTTGTGTTGTTTCATATAGAACTAGCAAATGTTGCCTGTATATGGGATGGATCCCCAGGTTGGGCAGTCTCTGGGTGGCCTTTCCTTAAGTCTCTGTTGCACACTTTGTCTCCATATTTCCTCCTGTAAGTATTTTGTTCCCCCAACTAAGAAGCACTGAAGCATACACACTTTGGGCTTCCTTCTTCTTGGACTTCATATGGTCTGTGAATTGTGGAATCCCTGTGCCAGGAAGTGCTTACTGATGGAACCCTGATATGGCCGTCTCCTGAGAGGCTCTGCCAGAGCCTGACAAATACAGAGGCGGATGCTTGCAACCATCCATTAGTCTCAGCACAGTGTCCCTGATAGAGGAGTTGGAGGAGGGACTGAAGGAGCTGAGGAGGTTTGCAACCCCATGAGGGGAGCAACAGTGTCAATAGGTCAGAACTCCCCTCAGAGCTCCTGGGGACTGGACCACCAACCAAAGAGTACACATGAAGGGACCTATGGCTCTATATGGCTCCGCCTCATATGTGGTGGAGGATGTTCTTGTTGGACATCAGTGGGAGAAGAGGCCCTTGGGCCTGAAGGTGTTCGATTCCCCAGTATAGGGGAATACCAGGGAAGGAAGACAGGAGAGGGTGGGTGAGTTGGGGAGCACCCTCCTTCACAGAGGCAGGAGGAGGGGAGATGGGATGGGGGTTTCTGAAGGGGAGAGCTGGAAAGGGGAAAACATTTGAAATGTAAATAAAGAAAATATCCAATAAAAAAAAGAAAGGACAAAAAAGAACTAGCAAATGTTACAGAAGTCACTGTTGCAATAGAGTAATTCACTCACTTATTTCCTGCATCACTATGAAATTACAATATACAGTAAATCCATCAAGATGGGGCAGGGTCTAACTCAGATGAATGATACTTCATACACTGCATGTTCTTAGGATTTCTGTCAAAAGTCAAAAGTCAATATATATAGAGAGAGTCCATCTGGTAATACTCTTGGATTGCAGTTACTGTACACACCAATAATCACCTTCTGTGCTACACATGGGACACCAATGAAGTCCTGACATATTTACATAAATCTGGCTCAAAGTTATCAAAGGAAACTCACTAATGAATTGGGAGACTCAGAGTCTCCCCCTGCAGAAGACTGTGAATCGTTGTAGCTTCTTGAAATGCTCTGTAAATTAAAACCTCTTGGAGTGGAAAAGGGATACATACCATAAAATAGATAATGATAAGTAATTTCAGTGAAAAAGTGTAGATATGGGGCCAAGACCATTCACCTCCCAGAGAGTGATTAATTCAATGATAAACATGTGAGTGTTGTCTGTGAGGGCTTCCCTCCGTAGACACCACACATAAACATGAGGTTTCATGGCGCGCACAAGCATCTGGGCTGATGTGAAAGGCAGCAGGGTCTTCACATCTCCCTGCCTTTCCTTGTCTATCAACACAAGCACTCTGGAGAGCTAGATTAGCTGAAGTCATGCATTGTGCAACTCTTGATTACAATAAGTGACAGTCACCTTGAAAGGGTGGCAGATCAGCTCTAAAACATTCAGGGCCATGGGTTACGTTTGATTGATTCCACTCGATGAGCAGGTACATCTCTCTGTGTTTTACTAGGAAACAGAACGACTGCGGTGTGTTTCCATGGTGATTCCTGAGAGCAACGCTGAAGCACAAAAGTTACTCTTTTAATCAGCAGTGATTTTCATCTGGACGATATTCCCATGCTACCCTGACTCATCACTGTGTTAATTTACTTTCTGCCTCAGGTCAGGGTGCAATTCGTCTGCTTGGTGCAACAGAGCATTTTATCTGAGGGGCAGGAGCAGGAGAGAGACGCTGAAGCTGAGAGTCATGGCGATGTAATTAAAAATACAGAACAAAAATAAAGAAGACAACTGACTTGAAGGCAAAACTATTAACTATAAAATAAAATTTAAGAACTGGGAGATGGTGAAGGCATCGCACTTCGGAAAGACTTCCTGCTTGCTGGCTCCTAGCGCCCCCCAAAGTCTGTGCACCAGCAACACACGTCCTTTAGATGCCATTTCTTAATGTTAGACTACAGTATACATTTTCTGCTGTAAACATCAACAGATGGTCTATTGATTCTGTCCCAGGCCATAAAATACACAGCTTTGAGGAAAATTTTTACTGATCCAATTAAGGCTAATTTTGTTGGGACTCAAAAGCACTGGCCAAAGAGCACAAAGACTATGTCTGCGTATGTCTGCTTAATGAATAGTACAAGAATCGGCACAGATTCAAGTAAGTGGGTAAGAAAGCTGTTATTATCCTAAGCAAAGTCAAAACAGATGGGCGAGACTTGACACGCATATTCAGATACGTGCCTGCCTCACATCGCATCTTTTATGAATGGCTGATCCCAGATGGTTGTGTCATCAGCCGCATGAGCTGAGATACAGAATCTACTTTCTTTCTGCTTCAGCATATCGTGTGACTTACAACTGCTTCATTTAGTGGGCAAAGCAGATATCATCAAAACCAAAGAAGCCATTAACTAGCCAGGTTCTCTGATGTCTCATAAATGAAGTACTCACTGATTTAACCAACCAAGCTCAGACACCCCCACCTGTCCTCATTCAGCTCATTTCCAGTTTCCTGTTGCTACCCCAGGTCACACAAATGGTGACAAGACAAGGAGAGATGCTTAGCAAACACACTACCCTATGAGAGTCTGCAAGCATCTCATTAACCACGGCATTCCCACAGCATTGCTCCTTCCTGAACCTTTTCTGGAACTCCTGTTTGATTCTGGATAATGATTTTAAAAAGTAGTAACAGAAATACAGAATCCCAATAAGATAACTTACTTTATCACAGTTATTTATTACATGCTGGTTCCCATTGCTAGGTAGTAAGAGTGCAGATACAGCATTCTTTTAGTTTTTAGATATTCATAGGTACGGTACAGTGTGCAGGAGATGGGGTCTCTTTTAAGTTACAGACAAGGAATACATAACAATCACCGCTGCTTTTATCTTTCATGTACTAGGCACTGTGCTAGGCAATTTTCTTATAGCCTTTGTTTGCCCAACTTTACTGAAGTAAAATCATATATATATTAAAGGCAGATAATATGATGCTTTAAAGCATGTATACACAGCGAACTGATAATTGCAAATACTAAACTTCTACTACCTTACAGGTATGTGTGTATGTGTGTTTATGTTTGTGTGTTTGTGAGTGCAGATGTATGTTTGCACACATGCACGTGTAGAACATTTGCTCGCTCCCTGTAGTACAGCATTACTAACTGCAGTCGTCGTGCTGTTGAACAGACACTCAGAATCCTGCATGACTCTAACTGTGCAGTCACTGATATCCTCATGTCTCCTGACTCCCGGCTCTTGGAAACTTTGCTTTTATGAGTTCAATCTTTTTTAGATTCCATCTATTAGTGAATTTGTGTAGTGTTTGCCTTTCTGTGTCTGATTAAGTATAGTGTATTCCATATTCATCCATACTGTGGGAAGCAGGACTTCCTTCTCTCAAAAAGTCGAATAACATTACATTACACACAGTGTGTATATATATTTATATATAGTTATATACATATCGTTATATGTAGTTTACACACACACACACACACACACACACAACTGTTTGCAAAACTTGGCTACCCTGAATAATGGTTCCATGAACACACAAATCTCCTAGAAATACTGATTTTATTTTCTTTGAATGCATACCCAGGAAAAAAATTGACACAATATGCAAGTTCTATTTAATTTGCTTTCTCCTATTTAAAATAACCTAAGCTCCATTTAACAGCTAAGGCAAGATAGGGGCCTCACAGAAGTGAAGTAAACGCTCATAGACCTTGGAGTTGGACATTTTGCCTCAGGCCAGCAAAAAAAAAAAGAAAAAAGAAAAAAAAATGAACCCGTGAACTTTCAACCTCACCATCCTTACCCCATCCTGACTTGCCAAGCTCCCAGAGACACAGGTTGAGATGCCAGGTGTGTGGTGGAGGGTGGGGAGAGCAGTGTTGGCACCAGACAATGGCCCTGCAGGAGATGGTTAGTGTAAATTTTACACAGATTTTGGCAGCCTCTGACCTGCCACGGGTTAGCGGTGCTAGGAGTAGAGTTTTTCTGGATGTCTGTGACCAAAGAGCTTTTGAAATGCAGACAGTAGCTGGACATACTGCCACCAGAAAGCATGGAAAGGTAGGAAGGAAATAGTAGCCATGTTGTGCTTAGGGAAAAAAATGTATAGACTACATGGCAACATGCCAAAGCTTTTTCACAGGAACTGGATCAGAGTCAAGAAGATGACAAAAATGGAAGGGGTGGAGCCAGATAAAAGCCAGGGGCAGCTATTTAATTCTATTATTATCCTGTGAAGAACTTAAGAGATGCAGATAATATTTTGAACCAATATTTATGTAGTATGGTTTTATCTTCCAAACTAGTTTCTGATTTCTTTGAAAGTTATGCCCATGAGTAACATACCTATGTCAACCACAGTTCTCAATACACTCCTCTAAATCCTCTCCGTGTTTTGGAAAGCAGCTATAGAAGGTGGCTAATGTAAGAGAAACCACACCCTAGAAGACGCTCATTTTCCATCAACTATGGAAAAAGAAACGGCAGTGGTAAGAGCCTCTCTGTCTGCCTAGAGGACAAGCTTCCCGGTCCAGGGCTTGTGCATTCTGAATGGCACAGGAGAGGACCTTGAGTAAGAGGGGTTGGCTGAGGTCACCACATAAGAGTCCATCAACTTTAACTTGCTTCCTTTGAGTGTCATTCCAGAGTCAGGAAGGAAACTCCTTAATCATTTAACTGGCTCTATCTGCCTTAGTAGATGAACATGAGTCCCCAGACATTTCACTGCAAATTATAAAGGATGTTCTAATAAGATGTTGATGGTTTATAATGAAGACTAACACAATTTTAAAACGTATAAAAGCTGAAAGGACACCCTGATCTCCAACTTCACTAAAGGCTGGTTCTAAGTCCAGTCCCCATTACACAGGAAATCTTGATCAAACATCATAATTACTGTATTCCTTCATTTAAGAGTGAGTGATACTCAGTTTGCTTCTGTTACATGATTTCTTTGTCCTATCAATGAGAAGAATTTGAGAGCAAGAGAAGAATGTACAAACTTTAAAAAGGGGGAAACAAAAACTATATTGAGTGTGAAATACATTGTTGTTCAAATGTGAATGTCCTCGTGGGCCCATGGATTTGTACACTTGGTTCCAACTGATGGCATTGATTTTGGACCATTGTATAACTTTCCAGGGCTAGCCTGTGGTTTGTGAGAGAATACATACATTTGGTTTGCATGACGCTGCAACATGATGTTGTCATCTACAAAGTTCGTGGTTGAAAAATGTGCATTTAAGTCACTCCCTTCCAAAAGTTGGGAGATTATGTTTTTGTGTTGGGATGTGTTAATAGTTATCCTGGGCCACACACAGCCTTATAGGCTCTTGGTTGGATATCCTGAGGGATGAAGCCTCCCTGAAGGCAGTGGGTCACTGGGAGCACATCTTAAGGTTTTATAACCCAATCCTACTCCCAGTCCATTTGGTGACATTGACACAATGTGATGGCCCCTTTCCCTTTCTTACCACAGTGAACTATATCTCTTCTTAAATCATGAACCAAAATAAAACCTTTCTTTATTACATTGCATTTGTCAAGATTTTGACAGAGCTATGAGAAGAGTAACAAATACACTCATATAGGTCCCTGCCCTTGACTGGGTTTCTACCCTTCCTGGTTTGTTTCCCTGACATCCTCTGGTGGGGAGGCCCCAACTGGGCTGCTGTCTTGTCTCACTAAATGCTGCCTGGTAGGTTTTTAAGTAAAGAGGTATGGTGGTTTGAACGAGAACGGCCCTCGTAGGCTCGGGGTTTTGAATGTTTGGTTCCCAGCTGATGGAACTGCTTGGAAAGGATTAAATGGTGTGCCTTGTTGGAGAAGGTGTTTCACCAGGAGTGGGCTTCAAGGTTTCGGAAGTTCATGCTATTCCTAGTTAGCCCTTTCTGCCTTGTGTCTGTGGGTGATGTGAGCTCTCAGCTACAGCTGTAATGCCATGCTCCCTACATAGTCCTGGGCTCACCTTCTGAAACTGCAAGCCCTAATAAACTCTTCTGCAAGCCGCCTTGGTTCTGGGGTTTTGTTACAATACAAAAGTAACCAGGACAGAGGAGAGAAGAGACAGGGTGGGAAAGAGGGGAGAACAAGGCAGATGAACTTTGTTTTCAGCTCACATCTAAACAACACCATCCTTAAGAATCTTTATATTTCCTACATTACTAGTTCTTTAGAAGCTTCCCTTTCAGAGACAGTGATGCCAATTTGAATCTCTTAGTGCCCACTATATTATACAGCTAGAAACTATAGGTAGATGTGTGTGTGTGTGTGTGTGTGTGTGTGTGTGTGTGTGTGTATGTCTCTGTGTGTGTGTGTGCAACTTTTATTTTGTCTTTACATCAGTTTTACCTATATTAGCACAAGTTTGTAGCTATTGAAGATGTTCATAAATGAACAAGCTATTCATAAAAATGTAAATTTTCTTTTCCTCGCAAGCCTCTCTTTTATGAAAGTCTTCCAAACAATCAAGAGACTCACTAAATACTTAAAACCTAGCCTTTAAATTTTATCCCTAAATCAAGCTTGATCCTTCAGCAATGTATCACTTTTGTTCAATGCTTTTGGGGACCTAATAAGTGCTTGAAACTATTAGGACATTCTATCCTATAAGGCTGAATTTTAAATCTATGCATATTTCAGATCAAGACTCTTCTTTTCTTTAGAGCTGGACACTGGTCTTCCCTTCCACAGCAGGCTCCAGTGTGTGACTAAGCAATGAGTCACCAGTAAATCCAACTATAGTTCTGTTCTCTTTCTCCCTACACCAGAGCCCGTCTCCATTATGAGACTGCCACCCAGGATAAAAATCTCTAGCGAACAGTAAAAGCTCCCCAAAGCATTTCTGTTACAAACATAGCTGTGTGCCAGCAATTAACCAGTCTGCTCCAGCATAAGAGCCGTAAACCCTAAAGGCTTCCTAACAGTGGAGCTTCCTCCCACCAAAGGCTACAATGGAGATCAGGACAAGGTGGGGGCCTCTCTGTCCCTAGCCTGGAGCCTGGAGCCTCCTGTCTCTCAATGCCTGCTCCCTCTAAGGTTGAAGGGGATAGAAAAGAAGAGGCTGCGTAGGAGGCAGAGACCATGGTCTTGGCAATGAGGCCTGCCTGGATCAGATGCTCATGCTATTTCTCTTTCGAGTGTCACAGTAGGTTCTCCTCTTACCTGTAGCTGCCTTGTCTCCTGCCTATTTGAATCTCTTAGTGCCCACTATATTATACATCTAGAAACAGTTACTAGAGGTAGGTGTGTGTGTGTGTGTGTGTGTGTGTGTAACTTTTAATTTTCCAAGTGTCCTTACATCAGTTTTACATATATTAGCACAGGTTTGTAGCTATTAAAGAATAAACTGACTCTCCCTCCTCTGTTCTAGGGGCACTGAGCCCCATCCCTCGACTACCACAGACAACTCTTAGCATAATTAAGGAGTGCCTTAGGCCAGCTGTGGCCTTCAGATACACATCTGGGCATTGAGAACATATGACAAGTTCTCCCATCACTGCTGAAAGAGGAGTAATCTGTCACAATGGACTTTTTATATGACCTCCTGGCAAGCAAAGTTGGATTGAAGCTATTTATATTTCTCATATGCCAGACTACTGTGTCCACTAAAGTACATGAACATTTATCAGACATCTAAGCCACCTCACTGAATTATTTGGTCTTTGGATAAGGCAACCTTTCTCCCTGTCTTGGGGATGATGTGATACACAGTACAACTGGGACGGAAGAGGGCTTATGGGACTTGTGGGGAGTGGGGACCCAGAAAAGGGGAAATCATTTGCAATGTAAATAAAAAAAACTCTCCATAATCTTAAACTTCCTGCCTTTCCCATTTAGACTTTAGACATTGTCAAGTGAGCTAAGGCACTAGTACTTAGCTTTGAAGTATGGGAGCAACAGCCCGACTATTTTGGACCCTCCACCAAAGGTAAAGCTGAGGTTGTTGACCATAATAGATTTGTTAAGTAGTTCTTTCATTGACAGCAAGATTGGTTCATAGTAAAACTAGAAGGATCTTCTGCATCTTGTAATCAGGGTCTTGTCAAAGGTCTGTCTTTGACCTCTTGCTGAACCATCTATTCTAATGCTCTGAGTATATATTTATGTCCTACGACACATCTTTTGTGAACTCATAACAGTGTGAGGCTGCTAGTGATATCAGAAGGTCTGTGCCCATCTCAAGTATATATTTATGTCCTACGACACATCTTTTGTGAACTCATAACAGTGGGAGGCTGCTAGCGATATCAGAAGGTCTGTGCCCATCTCGACCCCTCCCTGGAGTTCCATCTAAAAGCTGTGCATCTTTCTACTGAGGTCGACAGTAGAGTGGTCACATTTGCATTGCTGAGGGTCACACACTGCTTCTTATGCAAAGCCTGTCAACTCAAAGTCACACTCTCTTAAGACCAGCTCATAGAACCCCTGGGGACAAAAAAAGTTATTAGAGGTTTGTTGGAGATTTGGGTTCAAATTCACTGGCTATCTTTAGAAGAAATTTCTTTTAGATGTAACTGCTTTCTAACATAAAAGTAACTTTTTTAAAGAGGAAAACTACCTCCTTTAAACTATACTTTGTTAGTATGATGAAGCTTAATTAGACACTGAAATGTATTCTATACAGACACATGCATTTATTCAGAATCAGTTGCTAACAATGCTCAAGTCTGTGATAAAAATCAGTAGCACAGGGTCCCCAATGGAGGAGTTAGAGAAAGAACTGAGGGAGCTAAAGAAAGAACAACAATATCAACCAACCAAATCCCCCAGAGCTCCCAGGGGCTAAACCACCAACCAAGGAGTACAAATGGAGGGACCCATGGCTCCAGCTGCCTATGTAGCAGAGGATGGCCTTGTCGGACATCAATGGGAGTAGAGACCCTTGGTCTTGTGAGGGCTCGATGCCCCAGTGTAGGGGAATGCCAGGGCAGGGAGGCAGGAGTGTGTGTGTGTGGGGAGGGGTTGGGGAATACCCTCATAGAAGCAGGGAGAGGGAGGATGGGATAGGGGGTTTCCAGAGCAGAAACAGGGAAAGGGGATAATATTTGAAATATAAATAAATAAAATATCCAATAAAAGAAAAATTAGTAACGTCTAGGATTTTATATGAATATAACATGATTTTGTTTTTAGTTGCCCAAAACGTAGCTGTCTTCAGAGAGTCATGACACTTCTGGAATATGCGTGCAGGGATTGTCTGCCCCACCCCCACTTACTCTGATTGTTAAAGTTCAAGTTTACAGGAGATCCTGGGGAAGCAGCCAAATTTCAAGTGATTATGCTTAGCAAAGCCTCAGACTGAATTTAATCTCAAGTCTCTAGTTTCAAACCCACTTTTCCAAATACTGTAGGCAATTTATGTAAATACACTAGAAAATGTCTTCTCCCACAGTCAAAGTCCTAAGAGTCTTTGTGTTCACAAACAAATATTCAATATTGCAAAAGAAAACTGGAATGCCAACAGAAACTGAAATCCCAAATAGGGGCATGCTTCCCGCATCTCTGTCTTCCCAGTCAGCCTGAATGCGCTGCCACAGAGGCAGGAGCCCTCTGCCAGCTCTCTCCTCTGCTCTATCAAGCATCTGACTCAGACACAAGGTGCTTTATTAGACATGAACTCTCCGCTCCGCTTTGATAGTTTGAGCCCAATTGAATTTGACTGATCCCAGTTCTTTGTACACACTGGTGAGCAGATTTTTGGAGTAAGCTCAGGACATACATCTTTGATGAAAAGCAATGAGAACACTGGCTTAAGGAGGTGATGAGATGGGATCCTGAACCTGGCTCTTCTGTCAAGACTGAGAAATCCATCACCCTCTGGGAGATTTTTGTTGTAGAATCAGCTAAAAATCAGTTCAAATACAAAAATAGAGTTAATAGCTAATGCAATTTCTGTTCCATTTTGGTTGCAGCAAAATAAGTTGAAAACAAAAATATGGTTTACACATTCTAAGCTTTTAATCACAGACAAGAGCTACAAACCATGAATGCCAAGCAAATATATACTAAGTTAAGTGTCACAGTCATTTACACATATGCATAAAATTTAATGATACATATTTAATGATCTGCGTAAGCCCAGTAATAGCTCAATTAGCTAAGAGGAGGGAGCTGGGAGCAGACACCACTGACTGTACAAAAGTCAGCTAGTGCCAAAGGCCATTTCATCTCACTGTAGCTCCTAAAAGACAAAGCTTGGTCTAGTAGAAAATATGCATTTATACTCTTTCTGTTCCCTCTACAGGTCAGAGCACAGCCTGGGAATGTGAACTAAAAAGTGGTCTATTGGGGGAGATAGAGCTGGAGAGATGGTTAAGAGCCCTCTGCAGTTAAGAGTCATCTGTCTGTCTGCTCTTTCAGAGGACTAGGGTTCAACTCCCAGTATCCACATGGCAGTTCTCAACTGTCTGTGCCAGGGTTCCCAACACCCTCGCATAGATATACATGCAGGCAAAGTGCCAGTGGACATAAAATAAAGATAGGGAAGGGAAGAGAGAGAAGGAGAAGGAGCAGAGACAGTGAATGGTTTCCCAGAAGAAGTTGGCTCACAGACTAATAAATGACCATAGTTCCATGAGACAGGGCTATTTGTGGAAAAGCCTGGCGCAGGATCAGGGCCAACTTGCTAAAAAGATGACCTCTGGTAAGAGGGAGTGTTTGAGATAGGGGTATTTGGCATGACAGAGAAATCTGCCCCTTGTGTATACTGGTTCATTGGTTTGCTTTCCTAACATCTAGTGCCTAAGATGATGAGGATTTTTATGATGGAGGTGTGTCCCCAAGGGGGGGGGGGATAGAAATGCCCCTCCATACAAAAAAAGCTACCTTGTCTTACTTCTTCATTTAACACTTATCCCAGAGATGACCCTGTTCTCTTTCCCATTCTTACAGAAACCTCATCCCTATCTCATCTCCTCCCCAACTGGTTCATTGTTGGATGAGCTGGCAGGAGGATATAATACCTGCAAGAGTAGTGCTACACATCTGATATGTTCATGCATGTATGCGTGCATGTGTGTCTGTGTGTGTGTGTGTGTGTGTGTGTGTGTGTGTGTGTGTGTGTGTGTGTGTAGGGGGAAGAACACCTGGTGTATGGGGCAATGCAAGACTGTTCCCTGTTCTGTTTGCTTTTATTCGATGTTGTGGGGGCTTCTGAGAATGTCCACAGCTTGCTTAGGAACTTCACTAAGTACAAAGTGTGTGCAAGAGGAATTTTAGTATGCACTCAGAAATGGGAACACATAAAGCTTTCCATCCAACAATAACCATTCAGAAAAATCCTGTTTGTGTGATAATGACTCATGGAGGTTCTTTCTTAAAAGCAAGCAAGGGTGATGCTTCTACTAATTTATATTGATAATCTATCCTGATTCAACTAACATTACAAGTGAAGATCAATTACTTCTTCCCATACCTACTATAGACTATTCCTAATTTCCGTGAATTATCACCTCTGTAAACACAAAGTCAAGAGTTGATTTAATCAAAGAACCAAGTTTTTTCTGCCTTTTGGGCAGAAAAGTCTTTTTGTCAGATAAAATGGCATTCCTGAGAAAGCAAAACAGTGCATGCAACACATCACTTGGGCAGAAAGGTGTCACCAGAAAATTAGGCTCTGTATGCTGCAGGACTGAAGGTAACTCATTATAGCTCCACAGAGCAGCACACAGCATTAAGAGTATAACAACAAACTTTGTGATAAAAGTTCATAAATCTAATTGTAGCATATGGTTTTCTGGGTGAAAAAGCAATTAAAGACAGCTGTATCTTAAGTAGGTTTCAGAAGACAGGCTCATTATTGGTACAATACAATTATACCAGTAAGCCCTCACTCTTTCAGTGATGACAGAACACATTTATACTTGTGCACATGTTGTAATACAAGGTCTAAACACAAAGTCATACTTCTTACAGATCTAGAGCAAGTATCAATGCAAAGCTGGAGTTAACAGGCTGGAGTTGATCCTACCAAGCATCAGCTCTGTTTGAAAGACTTGGGGTGAGTGCGGCTTTAATCTGTAATGGAAAGTGGTGGTTTGCTGAATAACCACTTCCTTCAAAATCGGAACTCATAAAATGTCCCATTACTGGTCCTCATCCTTCCGAAGGGCAGTGCCATAACTTTGGAGCAACTAGTTAATGCCTCCATGACTTGTTTGCTCACCTGCATGATTAGTCACTACTCCATGTCCGCGTGGGCTTCCATATCACCGCCAATGCTCAGGAGTCCTGAAGTCACTGGCTTCCTGCACCTGCTGTGGAGGGAGCTAGCACTTTACACTATTCCCTTCCCTCCTTTATATTTTATGACCTCAAGATGTGGACATGCAGAAGAACCTTCAAGTCATTTTCAAAGAGAGATCACAGCCTTCCTCCTTTTTCTCCCCTTTGATTGATCTTGAGTCACCATGTAAGATATGATGCTACACTAGAACAACATGGGAAAACCCATTGAAGAGTGGGGTTCAGCTATAATCCCAGAAGTGAGAGGGAAGAAGCAGGAGGATTGAGTTTGAGGCCAACCTGGTTAGATGTCAGAATTATAAAGGAATCCATTTGGGAAGAGGAGATAGATAATGGGGAGAGGCACAGGGGAAGAGAGTGGAGGGTTGAGGAGGAAAGGAGATGCAAGAATGCACAGGGTTAAAACACATCTAAGGAAGGCTATCTGTTTATATCTTTTAGCCCATGATGCCATGGGAAGAGTGGCCCTTGAGACAATGCTAGGCCAGCATGTGGCCTCTTCAGATAGCTTTGCCTAGAACTACACAGCTTAGCCATTCCAAAAGTCCCATAAACTATGAGGCAGAGTACATCACTAATGCTGTTTTCAGTCACTAACTTTTGGGGTGATTTATTATGTATGCAGACAGAATAATTGAAGAGGAACTAGGGGAAGAAAACAAACAACCAAACCAAACCAAAACAAAACAAACAAACTGCTACCTATTCCCAGCATCAAACAAGGAACTCTTCAGTATTCACAATACCCTCAGAAAAATATCAAATTCTTCAAGAATGGTGACAGTAAATATATTTCACCCACCCATGCAATGAAAAACTATACAAGAATAATCCCATTTTTGTTTCCAAGCTGGGTAACTTTATATAGATTTTCCTGTATTACATAGTAAAAGAATTATAATAAGGCTGACACTAAGTAGAAGCAGCTGAAGGATGGTTAGTTTGCCACATAATTCTGTAGACACTGATATACTGGCTTGTTGGCTCCGTACCTCATCATGTCTGTCTTAGTAAACCACATATAGTAGATATTTTGTGGTTCTTTAGCGGAACAACACAGGAAAGTAGTAGGGAAAAAAGAAATGAAAGTAAGGTTGATTGTTTGGTAGGTTGAAATAGAATCTTGTTATGTAGCCCTGGCTAAACTGGAATGGGCTAGATTGACTAGGCTGGCTACCTGCCCCTGCCTCCCAAGTACTTAATTAAAGGTATGTGCCATCACACCTGACACAACTTCTTTATTTATTAAACAGGGTAATAAGAACAGACTGGCCTTGAACTTGAGATCCCCTTGCTTCAATCTCCCAAATGTTGGATTTACAGGCTGTCTTAGATAGGGTTTCCATTGCCATGAAGAGATACCATGACCATAGCAACTCTTATAAGGAAATGTTTCATTAAGGTTGGCTTATAGTTCAGAGGTTTAGTCTTTTACCATCATGGTGGGAAGCATGGCAGCACACAGGCAGACATGGTGCTGGAGAGGTAGCTGAGAGTTCTATATCCAGATAGGCAACAGGAAAAAGAGTAAGACATTGGGCCTGGCTTGAGCATCTGAGACCTCAAAGCCCATCCCCCAGAGATACACTTCCTCCAACAAAGCCTTATCTACTCCAACAAGGCCACACCTCCAAATAATGCCTGTCCCTTTGGGCCTATGGAACCATTTTCATTCAAATCAACACAGATATATATATAAACACATTCAAGGGCAGTAAAGAAAAATGGCACTTGTCATCAGCACACACAGTGAGTTGGAACATTCACGTACCCTGATGAAACTGGACCAACTGTGGTGTCAAAATAGCAAAGTATCATCTATAGCTGGATATAGCTATGAATGAACTTTCCTCTCATCCTCCACAGGAAGATTTCAAAACAGATTATCTTACATTAAAAAGTCAGATTTTAGGTCTGACTATATGGCTTAGTAGGTAAAGTCCTTGTTGATCACCTGGTGATCTGATTTTGGTCTCAACTCATGTAAATAAAGTTAGAGCAATCTGACTCCATAACGTTGTTCTCTGTCCTTCATATGCACTGTGACATATGCATGGACATCACACACACACACACACACACACACACACACACACTCACACACACACACAGATTTCTAAGAGCCTTTTCCTTCCAGCTCTTCCAACAGGCTATGTCTCCGTTATGTAAAGCGCGGCTCTCTATCTGCTGTAGTTTCCATCATGCCTGACTATCTTATACCTGAGCCCGCTTCCCCCTCCACATTTCAAGTCACTATGGACATTTGAATTTTGGGTCTTATATCCAAAACCAAGAGCAGAATTCAGATTTCAATACCCCTTGTCCCCAGGTATCTCTTAATCATTTGATTTTTTTTTTTAAGTTCAAATTCTGTTCTTATCCCTTGCCAGTGTCTTTCTTTCCACTCCAGACATGGGACTGACCCAAATGAACCTATGTACCTAATGACTGAACAAGTCAAGTACTAAGTTATAGTACTGTTTGTGAGTACTGCAGTGTTAAGTTTTTTTCTGGAAAGAGTTACTTGGAATGATTGACCAGTCCTAATTATTTTTTAAAACAAAAGCCATGTCTACACACAGATCTAAAATTCCTACCACAATTACTGCAGATGAGTCCAGCACCAGTCAGATGAGGACAGACAGGAACAAAGAAATCTACATCCCGTAAGGTCAAACAATTTTTTCACTTAGCAGAAAATATGTTCCCAGAAATTCCTACTGGTGACTGCACTAGGTGGTGAGGGTGCCTGCTGAGAGTTTGGGGATGGTATTGTGCTAGGAAAAAAAAATCAAATAGTCAAGACAACTCACCAGTTCTAGACACTGTCTGTGGCCATAGGCAGCAGCATAGTGGATGCTATTGTA
The DNA here is from genome assembly GCF_947179515.1 of Apodemus sylvaticus. Taxonomy (NCBI): domain Eukaryota; kingdom Metazoa; phylum Chordata; class Mammalia; order Rodentia; family Muridae; genus Apodemus; species Apodemus sylvaticus. The sequence continues at coordinate 58,556,259 of NC_067480.1, read as the reverse complement.
GCCTTCCTTGTCCCTGATGGATGGGTTCGCATCATTTTGAAGCAGAAATTCTAGACATCTGTAAGCATAAAGATGTATTCTCAGAAAGACCTCTGAGGCAGAAGGGATAAGTACCACAAACCCCTCTATTATGGTCATTCCACAAAGCACCTGGACAGTGTGAAGGAGCCTAGTACTATAGAGCTTTATGTGCTGGGGTGTGGGAGGCCATGGAGCCTAGTACAATAAAGCTTTATGTACTGGGGGGGGGGGGGGAAGGCCACGGAGCCTAGTACAATAAAGCTTTATGTGCTGGGTGGGGGGGGGGAGGCCATGGAGCCTATTACAATAAAGCTTTATGTGCTGGGGGGGGGAAGCCATGGAGCCTATTACAATAAAGCTTTATGTGCTGGGGGGGGGGGGGAAAGGCCACGGAGCCTATTACAATAAAGCTTTATGTGCTGGGGTGTCGGAGGCCATGGAGCCTATTACAATAAAGCTTTATGTGCTGGGGGGGGGTGGAGGCCAAGGAGCCTATTACAATAAAGCTTTATGTGCTGGGGGGGGGGAGGCCACGGAGCCTATTACAATAAAGCTTTATGTGCTGGGGTGTCGGAGGCCATGGAACCTAGTACAATAAAGCTTTATGTGCTGGGGGAGGGGAGGCCATGGAGCCTATTACAATAAAGCTTTATGTGCTGGGGGGGGGGAAGGCCACGGAGCCTATTACAATAAAGCTTTATGTGCTGGGGGGGGAGGCCACGGAGCCTAGTACAATAAAGCTTTATGTGCTGGGGGGGGGGGGGGGAAGGCCACGGAGCCTAGTACAATAAAGCTTTATGTGCTGGGGGGAAGGCCACGGAGCCTAGTACAATAAAGCTTTATGTGCTGGGGGAGGGAAAGGCCACTGCTCCCTTTATCTGCCTTCATTTCATCTTAAAACAGCACTTCTAGAAGTCAGGGAAAGCTTTAGAACAAGTGGGTAATTAGGTGTCCTTTTCCCTCTTCTTGTCCTAAGGTAGAAAACATATCTGTCATCATGATTACTAGATAATAAGAATATGATCTTTGTGTTCACAAGTCTCAAATGTAATAAAGGAGTAGTCAAGTCCTTGCAACTGGGAAAGCCCAATGGAGAAGGGACTAATTCTGACATCACTACTGCAGGTGAAAATTAAGTTGTTAAAAATTGGAAGTTTAAAACAGATTAAGAAGAAAAAGAATCTGAGCGTAGGCAGAATGTTAAAAAGACCCCAGGCTTCCGGTTTCCTTCTGGGCCAGAGCTGATCCTCTGCCACAGGCCTCCATACCCAAATAGCAGCTGGAGAGAGCTAGCCTCCCAGGAGTGCAGTCAAGCCTATAAATGCAGGCAAGACCACCACTTCTGCTCAGAGGAACTTTCCTGAAACCCTCAGGACACGGGAACCCAAGAGCGGCCTCTGACAGGAACATTTCGGTTTCCATCTGTGCCCGAAGTTGATCCTGGGCACAGCTCTCCATACACAAATACCAGCAGGAGAGACAACCTACACACCTTCGAGCACAGGTAAGACCACCACTTCTCTTCAAATTCTTGGCCCAAGAGGGACCCTCCCAGAGCCATCAGGACACAGTAACCAAGGAATAGCTGGGGACAGGATCATTCTAGTTTCTGTCTGCACCCCGGAGCTGACCCTGTACCACAGCTCTTTATACCCAAATTCCTCTAGGAGAGAACTGGTCTCCCAGGAGTACTGACACAGAGGCTTGCAGGAGGGACAAGCCACAGTCAGAGAGAGCAAGACCAGCTAACACCAGAGATAACCAGATGGCAAAAAGGCAAGGGTAAGAACACAAGCAACAGAAACCAAGGCTACTTGGCATCACCAGAACCCAGTGCTCCAACCACAGTGAGCCCTGGATATCCCAACCAGAAAAGCAATACTCTGATTTAAAATCACATCTCATGATGATGATCAAGGACTTTAAGAAGGACATAAATAACTTCCTTAAAGAAACACAAGAGAACACAGGTAAACATCTAGAAGCCCTTAAAGAGGAAACACAAAAATTCCTTAAAGAATTACAGGAAAACACAATCAAACAGGTCAAGGAACTGAACAAAACCATCCAGTATCTAAAAACAGAAATAGAAACAATAAAGAAATCACAAAGTAAGACAACCCTGGAGATTTAAAAAAAAAAAAAAAACTTAGGAAACAGATCAAGAGTCATAGATAAAAGCATCACCAACAGAATACAAGAGATAAAAGAGAGAATCTCAGGTGCAGAACATACCATAGAAAACATTGACACAACAGTCAAAGAAAATGCAAAATGCGGGAAGGGCCATCTTCAGTGGAACCAAGGCAACAGGGTCCTGGCAGGCCCTGCGCCCGCTACCACTGACCATCGCTGGCTAGCTGGGCTGCATGTGGCAGTGGATTTATAGCACCTTTCACTGCACTGAAGCCACATCAGAACTCTGCCTCCCGCCAGTCAGTTACGAGAGACTCTCTGCCATCTTGGATCTCAGACTCCAGAGTGAACCGACAGCCCAATGTACGCAGACTTAGCCCGAGGCCAACATTGTGGGGGTCAAAGCCGGACAGGCGTTGGCCTGCACCCAGGCCCTGGGCTGTTGGAGGGGGGGGCATTGGTGTGCCAACCCGGCCAGGAAGTTCTTTGCCCGACAGTCCCAGTGCACGCCGCACCATTGTCGCTACTGGTCGCCAGAGAGTTCTAGCAGGCAAAGCCAGCTAACAGTCATAGCCCAAGGCTAACATAGCAGGGGGGTCTAAGCCGGACAGGTGTTGGACTGCACCCAGGCCCTGGGCTGTCCTGTGGGCCATCTGTGTGCCAACCCAGCCAGGAAGTTGTTAGCCGGGCAGACTCTCCCAGCACTTTCAGGGAGCACGCGCACACTGCCACCTTGGGTACCTGACAGAACCAGTTAACAGTCATAGCCGAAGGCGAATATTGCTCAGGCCTAAGACTGCCAGGCTTTTACCTAGACTCAGGGCCTGGGCAGCTAGGCTAGCCTTGTGTGCACCAACCCGATTGGGGGAACGGCTGCCCGGCAGTGATCAGCACTCTGCTGATTCCCGCATAAAAGGTCCCCACAGCATACACCATTAGCACTCCCTGAAGGAGCAAACGGGCACCTCCTAGTTCACAAACACAATCTGGGGCAAGGCACACTAGGGCTCCAAGGGCACCCAAGAGAAGGGCAGTACATCAGTAATCTGTGACAGCGGAAACCCAGCTATCCAGTGTTGCAGAAATAGCCCTACAGCACCACAGGAGGCTCAAACATCAGCCAGAGATAAGACCAACTAACTTCAGAGATAACAAGATGGCAAAGGGCAAATGTAGGAATGCTACTAACAGAAATCTAGGCAATATGGCAGTGTCTGAACCAAACTCTCCAGCATCAGCAAGTCCTGTATATGCCAACACTCCAGAAAAATAAGATTTAGATTTAAAATCACTGGTCATGATACTGCTAGAAGAACACAAAAAGGACATAAATGAATCTCTTAAAGAAATACAGGGGAACATGAATAAGCTAGAAACCCATATAATAGAAACACAAAAATCACTTAAAGAAATTCAGGAGAATAAGGCTCAAGAGATAGAAGCCAATGAAGAAGAAATGCAAAAGTGACTTGAAAGTGAGTCAAATGGCAGAAGTCATGAAAGAGGAAACATAAAAATCTCTTAAAGAATTAAAGGAAAACACAAACAAACAAATGAAGGAACTGAGAAAAACCATCCTGGATCTAAAAACAGAAGTAGAAACAACTAAGAAATCACAAAGGGAGACAACTTTGGAGGAAGAAATCAGGGGCCATAGATGCAAATATCAACAACAGAATATAAGAGATGGAAGAAAGAATCTCAGATGGCGAAGATACCACAGACACCATTGACTCAACAGTCAAAATGCAAAATGCAAAAAGCTTGTATCCCAGAACATCCAGGAAATCCAGGACACAATGAGAAGACCAAACCTAAGGATTATAGGTATAGATGAGAGTGAAGATTTACAACTTAAAGGGCCAGCAAATATCTTCAACAAAATTATGGAAGAAAACTTCCCTAAATTAAAGAGAGAGACACCCATGAATATACAAGAAGCCTACAGAACTCCAAACAGACTGGACCTGAGCAGAAATACCTCCCATCACATAATAATCAAAACCCCAAATGTACTAAACAAAGAAAGAATATTAAAGGCGGTAAGAGAAAAAGGCCAAGTAAGATATAAAGGAAGACCTATCAGCATCACACCAGACGTCTCACCAGAGACCATGAAAGCTAGAAGATCCTGAGCAGATCTCATGCAGACTCTAAGAGAACACAAATGCCAGCCAAGACTACTATACCCAGCAAAACTTTCAATCACCATAGATGGAGAAAGCAAGATATTCCATGAAAAAACCAAACTTACACAATATCTTTCCACAAACCCAGCTCTACAAAGAATAATAGGAGGAAAACTCCAATACAAAGAGGGAAACTACACCCTGGAAAAAGCAAGATAGTAACCTTCTTTCATCAAACCCAAAAGAAGATAACCACTCAAATATAAAAATAACATCAAAAATGACAGGAAGTAATAATCACTATTCCTTAATATTTCTTAACATCAATGGACTCAATTCCCCAATTAAAAAGACATAGACTAACAGACTGGATAAGGAAACAGGACCCTACATTTTGCTGCATACAGGAAACACACCTCAGTGTCAAAGACAAAAACTACCTTGGAGTAAAAGGCTGGAAGACAATTTTATAAGCCAATGGTCTCAGGAAATGAGCCAGAGTAGTCATTCTAATATCAGATAAAATTGACTTTCAACCTAAAGTCATCAAAAGAGACATGGAAGGACACTTCTTGCTGGTCAAAGGAAAAATCCACCAAGAAGAAATTTCAATTCTGAACATCTATGCCCTGAATGCAAGGGCACCCTCATTTGTAAAAGAAACTTTACTAAAGCTCAAAGCACACATTGCACCTAACACAATAATTGTGGGTGACTTCAACACTCCACTATCCTCAATGGATGGATTAGGAAAACAGAAACTAAGAAAGGATACAGTAAAACTAATTGAAACTTTGGACCAATTGGATTTGACTGATATTTATAGACATTTTACCCAAAAGCAAAAGAATATACCTTTTTCTCAGCACCTCATGGTACCTTCTCCAAAATTGGCCATATAATTGGTCACAAGACAGACCTCAACAAATATAAGAAGATTGAACTAATCCCATGCCTCCTATCAGATCACTATGGAATAAGAGTGGTCTTCAATAGCAACAAAAACAATAGAAAGCCCACATAGACATGGAGGATGAACACTACTCTACTCAATGACACCTTGGCCAAAGAAGAAATAAAGAAAGAAATCAGAGACTTTTTAGAATTTAATGAAAATGAAGGCACAACATACCCAAATCTATGGAACACAATGAAAGCAGTGCTAAGAGGAAAACTAATAGCCCTGGATGCCTCCAAAAAGAAACGGGAGAGAGCATACACTAGCAGCTTAATGGCACATGTGAAAGCTCTGGAACAAAAAGAAGCTACTTCACCCAGGAGGAGAAGAAGACAGGAAATCATCAAACTCAGGGCTGAAATCAATCAAGTGGAAACAAAGAGAACCATATAAAGAATCAGTGAATCCAGGAGCTAGTTCTTTGAGAAAATCAACAAGATAGATAAACCCTTAACCAGACTGACCAAAGGGCACAGAGAAAGTATTCAAATTAACAAAATTAGAAATGAAAAGGGGGCTATAACAACAGAAACTGAGGAAATTCAAAGAATCATCAGATCCTACTACAAAAGCCTATACTCAACACAACTGGAGAATCCGGAGGAAATGGACAATTTCCTAGACAGATACCAAATACCAAAATTAAATCAGAACCAAACACATCATCTAAACAGTCCCATAACCCCTAAAGAAATAGAAGGGGTCATAGAAAGTCTTCCAACCAAAAAAAGCACAGGGCCAGATGGTCTCAGTGCAGAATTCTATCAGACCTTCAAAGAAGACCTAACACCAATACTCTTCAAACTATTCCACAAAAATAGAAACAGAAGGAATACTACCCAACTCCTTCTACAAAGCTACAATTACACTGATACCAAAACCACACATAGATCCAACAAAGAAAGAGAACTTCAGACCAATTTCCCTTATGAACATCGATGCAAAAATACTCAATAAAATTCTTGCCAACCGAATCCAAGAACACATCAAAACGATCATCCACCATGATCAAGTAGGCTTTATCCCAGGGATGCAGGGTTGGTTCAATATACAGAAATCTATCAATGCAATCCACTACATAAACAAACTCAAAGAACAAAACCACATGGTCATTTCATTGGATGCTGAAAAAGCATTCAACAAAATTCAGCATCCTTTCATGTTTTAAAGTCTTGGAAAGAACAGGAATTCAAGGCCCATACCTAAACATAGTAAAAGCAATATACACCAAACTGGTAGCTAGCATCAAACTAAATGGAGTAAAACTTGAAGTAATCCCACTAAAATCAGGGACTAGAAAGGGGTGCCTCCTTTCTCCTTATCTTTTCAATATTGTACTTGAGGTACTAGCTAGGGCAATTAGACAACATAAGGTCAAAAGGATACAAATTGGAAAGGAAGAAGTCAAACTATCATTATTTGCAGATGATATAATAGTTTACCTAAGTGACCAAAAAGATCCACTAGAGAACTCCTACAGCTGATAAAAGCTTCAGCAAAGTTGCAGATTATAAAATCAACTCAAGAAAATCATTATTAGCCTTCCTATACTCAAAGGATAAGCAGGCTGAGAAAGAAATTAGGGAAATGACACCCTTCACAATAGCCACAAACAGTATAAAGTACCTTGGGGTGACTCTTACCAAACATGTGAAAGATCTGTATGACAAGTACTTCAAGACTCTGAAGAAGGAAATGGAAGAAGACCTCAAAAAATGGAAAAATCTCCCATGCTCATGGATCATCAGGATTAATATAGCTAAAAATGGCTCTTTTGCCAAAAGCAATATACAGATTCAATGCAATACCCATCAAAATCCCAACTCAGTTCTTTATAGAGTTAGAAAGAGCAATTCTCAAATTCATCTGGCATAACAAAAAATCCAGGATAGCTAAAACTATTCTCAACAACAAAAATTCTGGGGGAATCAGTATCCCTGACCTCAAGCAATACTACAGAGCAATAGTGTTAAAAACTGCATGGTATTGGTACAGTGACAGGCAGGAGGATCAATGGAACAGAATTGAAGATCCAGAAATGAACCCACACACCTATGGCCACTTGATCCTCGACAAAGAAGCTGAAAACATCCAGTGGAAAAAAGATAGCCTTTTCAACAAATGGTGCTGGTTCAACTGGAGGTCAGCATGCAGAAGAATGCGAAATAATCCATCCTTATCTCCCTGTACTAAGCTCAACGCCAAATGGATCAAGGACCTCTACATAAAGCCAGACACTCTGAAGCTAATAGAAAAGAAGCTGGAGAAGACCCTTGAGGACATCAGTACAGGGGGAAAGTTCCTGAACAGAACACCAATAGCTTATGCTCTAAGATCAAGAATTGACAAATGGGACCTCATAAAATTACAAAGTTTCTGTAAGGCAAAGGACACCATCAAAAGGACAAATCGGCAACCAACAAATTGGGAAAAGATCTTCACCATCCCTATATCAGATAGAGGGCTAATATCCAATATATACAAAGAACTCAAGAAGTTAGACCCCAGAAAGCCAAATAACCCTATTAAAAAATGGGGTAGAGAGCTAAACAAAGAATTCTCACCTGAAGAACTTCAGATGGCTGAGAAGCATCTTTAAAAAATGCTCAACTTCATTAGTCATTAGGGTAATGCAAATCAAAACAACCCTGAGATTTCACCTTACACTAGTCAAAATGGCTAAGATTAAAAATTCAGGAGACAGCAGGTGTTGGTGAGGTTGTGGAGAAAGAGGAACACTCTTCCACTGCTGGTGGGGTTGCAAACTGGTACATCCACTCTGGAAATCAGTCTGGCGGTTCCTCAGAAAACTGGGCATATCACTTCCGAAAGATCCTGCTATACCACTCCCAGGCATATACCCAGAGGATTCCCCAGCATGTAATAAGGATATGTGCTCCACTATGTTCATAGCAGCCCTATTTATAATAGTCAGAAGCTGGAAAGAACCCAGGTATCCCTCAGCAGAAGAATGGATGCAAAAAATGTGGTACATATACACAGTGGAGTACTATTCAGCCATTAGAAACAATGAATTCATGAAATTCTTAGACAAATGGATGGAGCTGGAGAACATCATACTAAGTGAGGTAACCCAGTCTCAAAAGATCAATCATGGTATGCACTCACTAAAAAGTGGATATTAGCCTAGAAAATTGAAATACCCAAAACAATCCACACATCAAATGAGGTACAAGAAGAATGGAGGAGTGGCCCCTGGTTCTGGAAAGACTCAGTGTAGCAGTATAGGGTAAAACCAGAACAGGGAAGTGGAAGGGGTGGATGGGAGAACAGGGGGAGGCAAGGGGGCTTATGTAACTTTCAGGGAGTGGGGGGACAGAAAAGGGGAAATCATTTGAAATGTAAATAAAAAATATATCGAATAAAAAATAAAAATAAAATAAAAAAAGAAAAAGAAAAATGCAAAAATCTCCTAACCAAAACATCTAGGAACTCCAGGACACAATGAGAAGACCAAACCTAAGGATAATAGCTATAAAAGAGAGTGAAGATTCCCAACTCAAAGGGTCAGTAAATATCTTCAACAAAATTATAGAAGAAGACTTTCCTAATGTAAAGATAGAGATGCATATACACATACAGGAAGCCTACAGAACTCCAAATACACTAGACCAGAACAGAAATTCCTCCTGTCACATAATACTCAAAACACCATATGCAAAAAACAAAGAATATCAAAAGCATTAATGGAAAAAAGATCAAGTAACATATAAATGCAGACCTATTAGACTTACACCAGACTTCTCACCAGAGACTATGAATGCTAGAAGATCCTGGGAATATCTCATACAGACACTTAGAGAACACAAATGCCAGCCCAGGCTACTATTCCCAGCAAAATTCTCAATTACCATCAATTGAGAAACCAAGGTATTCCATGACAAAACAAAATTTATATAATATCTTTCTATAAATTCAGCTCTACAAAGGATAATAGATGGGAAACGCCAACACAAGGAGGGAAACTACATCATAGAAAAAACAAGAAAGTAATCTCTCAACAAACCCAAAAGATGATAGCCACGCAAACATAATTCCACCTCTAACAACAAAAACAACAGGAAGCAACAATTACTATTCTTAATATCTCCTAACACCACTGGTCTCAATTCCCCAATATAAAGACATAGACTAAGAGAGTAGATATGTAAATAGGACCCAGCATTTTGCTGCATAAAGGAAATGCACCTCAGTGCCAAAGACAAACACCAGCTCAGAGTAAAGGGCTGAAAACAATTTTCCAAGTAAATGTTTCCAGGAAACAAGCTGGAGTAGCCATTAGTCATTCTAACATCAGATAAAATCAACTTTCAACCAAAAGTCTTCAAAAAAGATAAGAAAGACACTTCATATCCATCAATGGAAAAATCTACCAAGAAGAACTCTCAATTCTGAACATCTATGCTCCAAATGCAAGGGCACACTCATTCATAAAAGAAACTTTACTAAAGCTCAAAGCACACATTGCACCACACACAATTATAGTGGAAGACTTCAACACCCCACTCCCATCAATGGACAGATCAAGGAAACACAAGCTAAACAGAGACACATTGAAACTAACAGAAGTTATGGGCCAAATGGATGTATCAGATATCTATAGAACATTTCATCCTAAATCAAAAGAATATTCCTTATTTTCAGCACCTCATGGTACCTTCTCCAAAACTGACCATGTAATCAGTCACAAATCAGACCTCAACAGATACAAGGAGACTGAAATAATCCCATCCCTCCTACAGATAATTACAGATTAAGACTGGTCTTCAATAACAACAAAAACAACAGAAACACCATGCACACATGGGAGCCAAACAACACCCTACTCGATAATAACTGGGTCAAGAAAGAAATAAAGAAAGAAATTAAAGACTTTTTAGAATTTTATGAAAATGAAGGGACAACATACCTAAACTTATGGGACAGAATGAAAGCAGTGCTAAGAGGAAAACTCATAGCTCTGAGCACTGAAATCAACCAAGTAGAAACAAAAAGAACTATACAAAGAATCAACAAAACCTGGAGCTGGTTCTTTGAGAAAATCAACAAGATAGATAAACTCTTTGCCAGACTAACCACAGGGCACAGAGACAGTATCCAAATTAACAAAATCAGAAATTAAAAGGGAGATATGACAATGAAAACTGAGGAAATTAAAAAAAATCAGATCCCAGTATAAAAGCCTATACTCAACACAACTGGAAAATCTGGATGAAACGGACAATTTTCTAGACAGCTACCAAATACCAAAGTTAAATAAGGATCATATTAGCCATCTAAACAATCCCATAACTCATAATGAAATAGAAGTAGCCATTAAAAGTCTCCAACCAAAAAAAGAAGAAGCTCAGGACCAAGATGGGTTTAGTGCAGAATTCTATCAGTCCTTCAAAGAATACCTAACACCAATACCCTTTATACTACTCTTCAAAATAAAAACAGAAAGAACACTACTCAATTTGTTGTATGAAGCCATAGTTATACTGATACCAAAATTTTACAAAGAACCAACAAGAAAAGAGAATTTCAGACCAATTTCCCTTATGAATATTGGTACAAAAATACTCAATAAAATTCTTGCCAACTGAATCCAAGAACACATCAAAACAATCATTCACCATGATCAGGTAGGCTTCATCCCAGGGATGCAGGGGATGGTTCAACATATGCAAAGCCACCAATTTAATCCACTACATAAACAAACTCAAAGAAAAAAAAAACACATGGTCATTTCATTAGAAGTTGAAAAGCATTTGACAAAATCCAATACCCCTTCATGTTAAAAGTCTTGAAAAGATCAGGAATCCAATGACCATACATAAACATAGTAAAAGCAATATACAGCAAACCAGTAGTCAACATCAAACTAAATGTAGAGAAACTTGAAGCAATCTCACTAAAATCAGAGATTAGACAAGGTTGCCCTCTCTCTGTTCTCTATAGTACTGTTGACTATAGTACTCAAAGTCCTAGCCAGAGGAAGTCAAGGAGATTCAAATTTCGAAAGGAAGAAGTCAAAGTATCACTATTTGCAGATAATATGATAGTATACTTAAGTGACCCCGAAATCTCCACCAGAGAACTCCTACAGCTGATAAACAACTTAAAGTGGCTGGATATAATATTAAGTCAAACATATCAGTAGCCTTCCTCTACTCAAAGGATAAACAGGCTGAGAAAGAAATTAGGGAAATGACACCCTTCACAATAGCCACAAACAAAATACAATATAAAGTATCTTGGCGTGGCTCTAACTAAACAAGTCAAAGATCTCTATGACAAGAACTTCAAGTCTCTGAAGAAAGAAATCAAAGAAGACCTCAGAAGATCAAAAGTTCTCCCATGCTCATGGATTGGCAGGATTAATATAGTAAAAATGGCCATCTTGCCAAAAAGCAATTTTCAGATTCAATGCAATCCCCATAAAAATCCCAACTCAATTCTTACTAGAGTTAGAAAGAGCAATTCTCAAATTCATTTGGAATAACAAAAAACTCAGGATAGCAAAAAACTATTCTAAACAATAAAAGAACTTCTGGGGGATCACCAACCCTGACCTCAAGTTGTACTACAAAGCAATTATGTTAAAAACTTCATGGTATTGGTACAGTGACAGGCAGGTAGATCAATGGAATAGAATTGAAGACCCAGAAATTATTCCACCCACCTATGATCACTTGATCTGTGACAAAGGAGCTAAAACCATCTAGTGGATAAAGACAGCATTTTCAACAAATGGTGCTAATTCAACTGGTGATCAACACGTAGAAGAATGCAAATTGATCCATTCTTATCTCCCTGTACAAAGCTCATGCCCAAGTGGATCAAGGACCTCTACGTAAAACCAAATACACTGAATCTAATAGAAGAGAACGTGGGGAAGAACCTGGAGCACATGGGCACAGGGGAAATGTTCCTGAACAGAAGACCAAGAGCTTATGCTCTAAGATCAAGAATTGACAAATGGGACCTTCTGTAAGGCACAGGACCCTGTCAATAGGACAAAATGGCAACCAACAGACTGGGAAAAGATCTTTACCAATCCTATATTTGATAGAGAGCTAATATCCAATATATACAAAGAACTCATGACGTTAGACTCCAGAGAACTACATAACCCTATTGAAAAATGGAGAACAGAGCTAAACAGAGAATTCTCAACTAAGGAAATTCGAAGAGCTAAGAAGTACCTAAAGAAATGTTCAACATCTTTAGTCATCAGGGAAATGTAAATCAAAACAACCCTGAGATTCACCTTAGTCAGAATGGCTAAGATCAAAAACTCAAGATGACAGTAGATGCTGGCGAGGATGTGGAGAAAAAGGAAAACTCCTCTGTTGTTGGTGGGATTGCAAGCTGGTACAACCACTCAGGAAATCAGTCTGGCAGTTCCTCAGAAAATTAGACATAGTATTACCTGAGGACCCAGCTATACCACTCCTGGGCATATACCCAAAAGATTCTACAAAATATAATAAGGACACATGCTGCACTATAACAGCCTTATTTATAATAGCCAGAAGCTTGAAAGAACCCCGATGTCCTTCAACAGAGGAATGGATACAGAAAATGTGGTACATTTACACAATGAAGTACTACTCAGCTATTAAAAAGGATGAATTCTTAAAATTCTTAGGGAAATGAATGAACCTAGAAAATATGTCTGAGTGAGGTAACCCAATCACAAAAGAATGCACATGGTATGCATTCACTGATGAGTAGATATTAGCCCCAAAGCTCTGAATACCCAAGATACAATTCACAGACCACATGAAGTTCAGGAAGAAGGAGGGCTGAAGTGTTGATGCTTCAGTCCTTCTTAGATAGGGGAACAAAATACTCACGGGAATCAAATATGGGGACCAAGTGCAGAGCAGAGACTGAAGGAAAGGCCATCCAGAGACTGTTCCACCTGGGGATTCATTCCAGATGGTCACCAAACTCCACACTATTGTGGATGCTAATTAAGGCTTGCTGAAAAGAGCCTGATATAGCTGTCTCCTGAGAGGCCCTGCTAGTGCCTGACAAATACAGAGTTGGATATTTGCAGCCAACCATTGCACTGACTGTGGGGTTCCCAATGGAGGAGTTTGAGAAAGGACTGAAGGACCTGAAGCGATTTGCAACCCTATAGGAAGAACAACAATATCAACCAACCAGATACCCAGAGCTCCCAGGGATTAAGCTACCAACCAAGGAGTTCACATGGCTCTGGCTGCATATGTAGCAGAGGATTGTCAGGCACCAATTGGAGGAGAGGCCCTTGGTCCTATGAAGGTTCAACAGATGCCCCAGTGTGGGAACAATCTTATAGAAGCAGAGGGAGAGGAGGGAAATGGGGATTTGGGGGGGGGGGGGAACCAAGTAAGGGGATAACTCTTGAAATGTAAATAAATTAATTAGATGACAGATGATAGATAGATAGAAAGAAAGTAGGAAAGAAAGAAGGAAGGAAGGAAGGAAGGAAGGAAGGAAGGAAAGAAAGAAAGAAAGAAAGAAAGAAAGAAAGAAAGAAAGAAAGAAAGAAAGAAAGAAAGAAAGAAAGAAAGAAAGAAAGAAAGAAAGAAAGAAAGAAAGAAAGAAAGAAAGAAAGAAAGAAAGAAGACCCAAAGTTTGGCCAACCATTTAAAAAGCATGAATTCATTCAGTGATTACACTTGAAGGGAAAGACTTAAGCTTCACCATCAGGAGTATAGACTAGACAAAATTATGAATTTCAAAAGCCTTTTCTGGCATAGTTGTAATTTTCTGAAATAGTAAGAAAATGGGCCACAAGCATCTCCAATGTGTGGCCCATGGTCTACTTGCAGCCAAGGTCTACAAATGTAGCCTGAAGCAAGAGAACTGACTTAAAACATTTTGAGTGTTTTCTGCATTGACAAAATCATGTTTGCAATGTCAAAGGCTAGATGCACTTGGCAGAGGAGTTTGCTTTGACCTTTCCTAAAGAGCCCCAAGCTCTAGAACACCAGCACCCTGGGATGCCCAGAAATCTAACCTTTGCTTTACAAGAGGCAATAACTAACTAGCTCGTTGCAGTATCATTTCCATTACCATGAGACAAATGTGTCCCCAACAGGTCCATGCTGATTTAATTTCCCGCTCTAATCAAGATTTATTAATTTTGACTTCTTTGAAACAGAATCTCATGTAACCCAGGCTGGGCTCAAACTCACTACTTACTGAGGATGACTTTGCATCAGCTGACTTTTCTAACCCTCCTTCCTCTACCTCCCAAATTCTGGGATTATAAGGATGAATCACTAACCACACTTGGCTCTCTGGGTTTTATGATTCTAAATACAAGCCTACCCATTAAATAAGATTTTGCTGTGGGAAATTTCTATAGTTTATTCATAAACCTTGAAGTTACATTTACCTACCTTTTGGGTTAAGGCCAAAAGTATTAAAAAGACAATCTAGTTCTTTAATTTCTACAAAACTGAAGAAAACTAAATTTGTAAACAGAATCTACTTGCCATCCTTATCTATAAAATGTTTCTAAGTAAGTTGAACTCTTGCTAAAATCCTTCTCTCATGACATCTTTGGTCCTTCACACCTTAAAAGGAAGTGCTTTTTTACTTGGGTTATTCAATGTCCGTGGACAGGATCCTGTGTATGACTCATTGTACACTGAATGTAGCTCTTTATATAAATCATTCATGAGGAATAGCATTCTATGGATACACAACCCCCAGTCTCTGACTTGGCTGCAAAAAAATTGATATGCTGAATTTACAATTTGGAAAATATTAAGAATTCCTCCCAGAAAATTATTTAGTCCAGAACATAAACTCCATGACAGCTGTACAGATACAGCAACAGAAGCACGGTGGAATTTAGATATTCTCTACACAGCTCCTTAGGAAAAAAAAAGGAATCCAGTGTTCAACTGGTGAGGCTTATCTTTCCTACTCCCAGGGCTAACTAGCAGTTCATCCACTTGAGATGCAAAATCAACAGGTCCTTGGCTTAGACAGGGGTGTGGTCTCATTCTGCAAGAAGGAGCTCAGGGCTGCAGTTTCTGATTTTGCCCCCTTCCTAGTGAGCCTGGGTGTTCACAGGACAAGCCTGCAATTCAGCGGAGAAAGGAAAGCTTGCTGAGGTAACTTAAAATTCTATTTGTTTTAACATCATCCTTTTAAATCTAGGTGTATTAAGGTGAAACTTGGTCATTATGTTTTATTCACAACAGTGTCTGTCCCTATCCCCGAAACACTCAGATATGTCCTGTAACCTACACCAGGGCCATCCTCTGTGTCCATAGCCCAGACCCAGGGACATGAGGAGAGAGCAGAAGGGGCAGTGAAGACGCCTTAGAGTGAACATGGCACCCAGGCACGAAAATTCAACCCTCTGGCAACTTGAGAAGAAAATGCACACATTCTGGACCGTAGCCTGCAGACTGCCAGGGCACTGTGTCCCCAGGGTGGGTGGGGACGGGCACAAAGTGGACCGACTGATTCATTGCTTGCTCATTTATTCGATAGTTATTGTACTAGCTAAGTGTTGGGCTCACGACTGGCCACAGATCTCTGCTTTGTTTGTGATTGGACTACAAAGAAGTGTCCATGTGTTGATGCCCCTGAGCAATGGCAAATACTCCAGACTTCTCACTGCAACAGTGAAGCCCCTGTCTGAAGCCAGGCAGGGGCAGGTGAGGTGGAATTGGTCAGCGGTAGCTGTTTATGAAAAGCAGGTTATCTGTAAGTCAAGGGTCTGAGGGGAATTTCACACCAAGATCTGAAGACCTTTATTTATAGAAACTGATAAATGGCTATCCCCAGGTCATAAAAGTAGACTCCAAGGTCCCACGTGGAAACACAGCATGTCCCCATGACATCTGATACATGACAGAGTCAGATATGATATTTAAGACTTAAGGCTGCTGACCTGTCTCAGTGGTAGTCAAAGCAAGCATATAATTTTATAAAAAGTTCAGGGGACCCTCTCAGCCAGCCATTGAATTGAGCACAGGGTTCCCAAAGGGGAACTAGAGAAAGGCCCCAAGGAGCTGAAGGGGTTTGCAGCACCATAGGAGGAACAAAGACATGAGCCACCCAGTACTCCCAGAGCTCCCAGGGACAAAAACATTAACCAGATAGTACACATGGTGTCACCCATGGCTCCAGACAAATGGTCTTGTTGGGCATCAAAGGGAGGAGAGACCCCTGGTCCTGGAAAGGCTTGATGCAGCAGTGTAGGGGAATACCAGGACAGGGAATTAGGAGGAGGCTGATTGGGGAACAGGGGGAGGGAATATGGCTTATGGGACTTTTGGGAGGGGGGAGGAAATCCAGGAAAGGGGAAATCATTTGAAATGTTAATAAAGACTATATCTAATAAAAAATAATTATTGATTTATAGTTCACATTTTCCACTAGAGTAATTAAAAGACACCATGTTTCTGGTCACCTTAATTTTGACATTTGGACCTGATATAGACTACTGTCTCTGGTGGGTCTTTGAGAAATAAAAGTCTAAGTAAAGGAAGAATGGAAATAGAATTTACTCCAATCAACTCAGAACTGATGTTCTAGTCCATGCAACTTAAAGAAATGTTCAGATTCATCACAGCACCAGCAAATTAAATAACAACCCAAAGTATGTCAGAATTCAAGTTTTGGAGCTGGCTATGCTACTGCATAAAATAATTTGGTCCATGAAATCGTGCCTACTTGAGGAGAATCTACAACCACTAGTTTCCTAAGCCAGCATATCCCTAGCAGCAACGTATAAACATTTGTCTTTATACAGAGGAGCCTAGGTTTTGCCCTCCCTCGGAACGCAGCTCTGATAGATCTACAAAATACCCCTACACCATACCTACAGCCCAGGGAACGTTGCAGAAGAGGGAGCAGAACTATTACAAGAGCTAGAAGACAGGTCCTTTACTACGAGATTGTGTCTCCTACTAAGACCAGAGGTTACGTTTCTAAAGTCTCACTGATGTTATTGCCCAAATGTTTGAAATGTAAATAAAGAATGTATCTAATAAAAAAAAAAGAAAAGAAAAAAGTCCCACACACAAGAACAGTAGGGTAGATGGATGTGTTAAAGGTGAGCCCATAGCCCATCCCTTCTTCCAGATTCCAAGCAAAACCCCCAATAGGAAGGCTTGCATGCAGCAACCCAGAGAGACAAAAAATATGGCATCCCATTGAAGAAACTTACAGTGCAGCGTCTTTTTCCTTCACTTCCCTGGCTCTTTCAAGTTCTTCAGAATTGTCATGGGCATTTCCTAAGATCATCTTACTGTTTAGAGTAGGAGACAGAAAAAAAAAATCACAATTAAGTTTTTAATAAAAACTTGTTGATAGTTTTTGCACAATTATATCTCAGTGATTTT
Source organism: Apodemus sylvaticus (assembly GCF_947179515.1). Taxonomy (NCBI): domain Eukaryota; kingdom Metazoa; phylum Chordata; class Mammalia; order Rodentia; family Muridae; genus Apodemus; species Apodemus sylvaticus. Next base: position 58,538,644 of record NC_067480.1, on the reverse strand, counting down.
ATCCCAACCCAAAAGGGATACATTGGTTCTCCCCAAGGCCATCCAGGAAATCTAATTTCTCCCAAGGAATCCAACCAAGAACATCTCACTTTCCTAAAACTTCTCAGTGATTAAGACCAAAATCAAGTTGCCTATCTTACTACAGGCACCCTACAACTTTCCAAGCAAAATGAAGCGACTTAGCTCAGGTCCCTCCACCCCTACCACACCCTCGTGCTCTCTGGCCAGTCCAGTATCTCACATCCTCTAGGGAATCTTGATCTTTATCTCCTAGAATGACTCTCCATTTAAAATTTCCTTTCTAGCTTTTAAAACATGAAATATATTTGTTCCCTAGTCCCTCCTTCCTCTGATCTTTCCCCAGTGCGTAGCATTGCTCAATTAATAACCTGTGTGGTTATAAGACCCCAAGTATGTCATCTTATTAGAAAAATATTTTTGTAAATACAAAATGAGACTGTGAAGGATTTTGAGCACCATTGGAGGACTTTCGGCAGCAGGATGATGAAGGGGCTTAAAGGGGGAGTATAGGGGGTTAGGTGAGTGTGGCTAGGCGGCGTGGGGGGAAGGTGTCCAGGCGGGCCCTTGCCTGGGCACCTCTGCCCCTGAGGGACCACACACACACAGACATGGTATAGAATAGAGTTTATTCAGAATAGGGGATGGGAGTTAGTGGTAGAGAGAGAGAGGTAGAGAGAGAGAGAGAGAGAGAGAGAGAGAGAGAGAGAGAGAGAGAGAGAGTGTGGAGGGAGTGGAGGCCGGCCATGACCACGTGGGGGGGGGGGAGAGCCCCAGGGGCAGAGAGGTGAGAGAGTATGGGAGAGCGGAGAGCAAAGAGAAAGAGGAGGGGCAAGTAGCCCCTCTTATAGTGGGCCAGATCTCTGGGGCGGGGCATACCTGGCCATTGCCAGGTAGGTGTGGGGTGGAGCTTAGACAAAACCCCAACAGACTGGGCCATGCATATTCATTTGGGTGTATATGTGTGGGTAACACATGTATGTGGAGGCCAGAGGTCAACTCTGGGCATCCTTTATTGAGAGCCATCCCCCTTGTGTTTTGAGACAATTCTGCTCATTGTTTTGTAAGCCATCTAACAGGCTAGCTTCACTGCTCAGCAAGCTGACATCTTGCCTGAATTATTTCTTAAGGTTTATTCTTTTATTATTTTTTCATGTATCTGTGTTTCTGTGTGAGTGAATGTCACATGTGTGAGATGCCATCCTGTGAGAGGATCCCTTAGAGCTGGAGATATATGTGATTGTGAGCCAACTGGACGTGGGCCCTCTGAAAGAGCAGCAAGCTCTCTTAATTAATAAACCTTATCTCCAGCTCAGATGCCTGGGTACCTGTATGTGGGTTCTAGATAGCAAAATCAGCCCTCATGGAAACATTTTACCAACTGAGATACCTCTCCAGCCATGTGCGTGTATATACATGTATGTATATATGTTTGTTGTTTGTTCTTTAAGACAGAATTTCATGTAGCTTAGGCTATCCTCAAACTATCGGAGGATGAACTTGAATTCCTGATCCCCTTCCTTCCACTTGCAAAATGCCAAGATTCCACAATTGTGCCACCTCTTCTGGTTCATCATAAATATTTCTTAAATACTGGATCACAACCTATTACTAAATGTAGTCAATTAGGTTGAAGTTATCAAAATCAGATAGAAAATATAAAGTATCACATATAATAAATGTAAATATGGTTGTGAAATCTTTTATATTTCTCATGTATGAACATATATATGAACATGTGCATTAAATATGATATAAGATTATTTCTTATTTGGTTCACCTTCTTAAATATTTGAAAAGGTTGGTGGTATAGCCCAGGGGAAGAACATACATTTAGCTTATTTATAGGTTAAAATCGAATATTTAGATGTCATTGTTCTAGAAAAGAAGTCATTACCCCTTACCCAGAATCAAATGCCCCACAGGGGACAGCAACGGATTCAACAGCTGTCATGCAAACTCATTAAAATCTTTCTATGAATTTAAGAACTACATAAGCTGTGGGACCACACACCCTTCTTCCTTATAGTGGGGTTCAGTGTTGTAGACTTTCTATGCCTAGACACCTACAGTCCAAACATATTCAAAATAAGACATTCGTCTTCTGCAGCTGCTGAAAGAGCATTCATGCCCAGGTTAGGAAGAACAGTGTCTAATCTCATCACCAAGGCTGCATTAGTGGGTACATCTTACACAGGACATATATATTAGCAGATGAAACATTGTCGTGATAACGGTGGAAACTACTGTGCATGTCAAATACATTTCAACAGCTTTCCGAAGAGCTGGAAAGCCCAGGCTTGACAGCTCTTCTTGGCACTGAACCCAAGAGCCAAGAAGAAGTTAGTTATGCAATGGTGTGTAATAATAATCAAACTTAGAGACAGAATGGGGAAACCTGGGGTAGGGATGACCCTCCACTCTGAATGAGAGATTGTGTGCAGTTTCTAGGAGGCAATGTAAAGAAAACATAACAGCTCCCACCCAGCTCTACCCGAGATGAAGCACAAACAAGGCTATTTGTACTTTCTATCCATGTCTGATGCAGCAGCATAGTGCAGAGCTGTCCTTCCCCAGTCGTCTGTTTCATTAACGCTGGCTCCGGTGGTCACTAATGCTTTGATACAGTGGAAATGACAATTTGCAGCTGCATAGTGCAGAGGGGTCCTGGAAAACAAACGGTGACTGTCATTGTCATTATTACGGTTTACTCAGTCTAGCAAATAGACTCATCACTAACAGAAGCACTGGCTGAAGTCGTCTTGCTTCCACCCTCAGTGTGTGGAGGTTGAGGACAGCAAAGCTGAGTCTGCAAAGGCATTGGCTTCTGCCAAGACCAGCCTCAGTGGCACTGTCCTTTCCTTCTATTCCTAGTGCCTACCTCGGGTTAGAGCTATGCTATTTCTTGTCCATGGCAAGATTGGCCCATGAAGAACCATCCAGATCATCTTCATTAAGACCATTCTTAAAGACTACTAGGGAAAGGTGGGGGTGGGGTATGTGAGAGGCAGGGGGGATAAGAGAGGGCAATGGAGTGTATAAAGAATGTACTATATGCATGTATGAAAATGTCACAATGAAATCCATCATTTTGCATTAAGTAGAGTATGTTAATGATTTTTTTTAACAGATCATTCTTAACTGTGCCCTTCCCCCAGCCTTGAGCAGGCTAAATAGACCCTAAGTGTTCGCCACAGTTGGACCTTAAAGACCAAGGTGGAGTCAATTTCCTAGAGGAGCAGACTGCCTGCTGAGTTTGCTTTGCAACATAATCCATCTGAAACAAAGGATGGGTCTGTGAGCTCCCCCTATATAAACACAGTACTGACTGTTAAACTTTGAGCCTTGATCAGAAACTCTGTCTTGGTTTCATCCTTCTCCCCCACCCACCCCCCAGCCACAGTCCTTTTTCATTTCCAGCCTCTTTTAGGTACCCAGGTCTCCATGGCTGCTGCACAGCTACACTTAACTCTTATAAAACTTCTTCTAGTTTCTGCTTGAATTTTCAAAGGACCAATCCCCACCTATGACAATCCCGTTCTAAAACCATGAGTCTTTCCCATTGGCAAAAGCTGGATTTCTGAGCTTGGAACTGAAGGTTTTCCTGAGCTGTCTCAGTTTCTTCTACAGTGTCTCTCAGACCTATGCACATTCTGAATCCACTAATGACTGCCAACTGGATGCCAAGGGTCCACGTTCACAGCTCACCTTCACTCGTGCACATCCCCCCTCCTACCTATCAAGCCACATCCACCCTTCTGCTCGAGAAGCCAGTTCTTCTCATGAGAAACAGGAAACAACTTATATTACTCATTTTTAGTTTCAATTATTGACACTTTTGTTTTCTGGTATGACTAGAAAAATATCCCAGGAATAATAACTAGATAGAACACTAAAAATAAAGTAACTTTAGCTCAGAAATTATTAGTTTTCAAGTTTTTCTTTCATTTTATGGATAACTTAGGGCTCTTTTACTGGTTGATTTCTCTTTTCAGTCCAAAAAGAAGAATTACAATTATAAAGTTATACTATTTTACATATTGGATTGTTTTTAATTAATTGGACTGAAAAATGGCTAGGCATCTCTGATGCAGCTTAAGGACAAAGAGGAAGCTAGATGCAGGGACACTAGCCTATGACTCCAAGACAGGGGAGGCTGAAGCAGAAAAACTGAGTTCAAGGCCAGCTTAGATTACGGAGTGAGACCCCGTCTCAAAACTAAATGCAAGGGCTATGGATGTAACTCAGTAGTAGAGGGCTTGCCTAGCATGTGCAATACTGTGGCTTTGATTCACAGCAATACACACACACACACACACACACACACACACACAAAGTGGGGACAGACAAGAGGAGAAGAATAGAGAAGAGGTGGGGGAGGGAAGAAAATGTAAAAAAGAAAATAACAGTTTTTGTTTTCAGGAGACTTACAGTGGACTATACCCCACTAGTAAGGTGTGGTTATAGAGTATTCAGGGTGGTAGGGCACACAGAGGGACAGTCCCATAAGAATGACAAGTCAGTTTCATTTTATCTGCAGCTAGGAGTCAACATCAAAGAGCTAGGGAGCAAGTGGTAAGGACTTAGAAGGAATTGCTAGAGGGAAAGAGTATGTGTATATACACACCTATATATATCATGTGTCACATGTACATGCATCCATATAGTCATGTATGACAAGCAGGATGTGTTTTAGGAAGTGTAGCATTAGGTGGTTTTGTCATTATATGAATAAAAACTAGATGGTATAGGCTAATACATATCTAAGTTATATGGGACCACTATGGTGTATATGGTCAAGTATTGAGTGAAATGTTGTTACTTGGTACATGACTCTGTGTGTGTGTGTGTGTGTGTGTGTGTGTGTGTCCATGAATCAGCTGGCATCATAACAATCTGACTGCACAAGGGGTTATGAAGGTAAGAAAAGTTCTATGGTCTAGTGGTGGTTTGTGTTTATTTAATATTGCAAATGATTATACATTTATCTCAAAATGAAATGCCCAATACAGAATGCCCAATACAAAAAAGAAATTCTGTAGCTCTTTTGACCATATTTTAAATTCTTAATTTTGTGTGTCTGTGTGTTGTCTGTGTGAATGTCTCTGTTTCTCTGTATGTCTCTGTGTCTCTCTCTGTGTGTTTGGGAGTTGGGAAAGTCCCAGAAGGCATTACTAGATTTCTGGAGCTGGAGTTATAGGCAGTTGTGAGCTACCAGACTTGGGTGCTAGAAACTGAACTTCAGTTCTCTGCAAGAGCAGCACATACTCTTAATTGCTGAGCCATCTCTCCACTCCATATTTCAAATTTGGTGGGTTAAGCTGGTCTATTCTGCTGTTTTTCTAAAACATATCCAAGTCGGCACTTTTTTTTTTTAAAGCAGCGGAGAGAGTCCTTAACTTGTGTTTCTTGTCAGCTTTGTTGGTGTTTCCCTACAAGGAAGGATTGATTGCCTTCTGAGGATGGAGTCACCCCAGTTGTCCCATGGTGACCATCTCAGTGATGACGAGAACAGAGAACAGGACTTCTCAATGGACTGTTTCATACTCTTTTTTAGGTCCTCGAGGTAGGTCAGCCCCAAATACATACCTCCCACATTTGTCCTTTTTGTGAAAATCTGCTCCGCTGCTCTGCAAGAGCTTTATACATTCTACATTGCTAGAAAGACAGGGAAAATATAATTAGTATGGTCAGGGTTAATTACTAAGATACTTTAAAAAGAGCTGTTTTCCACAGTCTATGGGATGAGAGCCTCAGGTCCAAGATTCTACTAATAAGAAATAACCTGGACATATTCCAGGAATGCTGCAATGTAAGGATCTACATTTCCTTTCTCAAAACTAATAAATCAATAAATGCAAGGGCTTCATGGAACATTTTCAACCCAATGACTAAGGAATTTAATGATTACTACATGATTAAGTCCTCTGGTGATAGCCTCATCATTTATCCTAAAATTCTTTTTCAAAACCATCAGGAGTTTATGAAGCCACTTCAGCCTCTAATAACTCCGTGTCACCTTTAAACAACGAGGCAAAGTGGCTGCTCACTACCTTTTATCACAGCATAATAAATCCCCACAATAACCATTTCAGCTGGATACTCCTTAATGGAAAAGCGACAGCTGCATTTCCCTGTCTTTGTAACCCAGGTAAATAAATGTCCTGGACCAACACTGAAAATAATGTAGCAGATCAGAGCACAGTGATCATCCAAAGAAGCTTTGTCATTCACAAAGGCAATAAATCACTTACAACAGAGAGAAAAGGACCCACTGAAGTGAATTTTCCTGTTGAAGGGTGCATAGCTAATATTCATTCTGATTGGCATTTCAAACATAAACCCAGCATGCTGTGCTGCCACTTTCTGGGCAGGTCTCATATTAGGCACAGCCATCTATCATCATTCTAAACCTGAAACGCTAAGAAGTGGCCCAGAACATATTGTTTTATTATAATTTAAATAAGAAAAATGGTCCTATTAATGATAAGCCTGAGCAGGGCTCTCCCTTTTCTACATCTACCCTTCATAGCTGCTCTTCTCAGAGAGCGAGATGTAAGAGCCACAAAATACATGAATTTTAAAAGGCACAAATGAATTGGTACAGCACATCAGTGAATACACAACACCTCTCTCTTACTGAGATGGGGGATAGAAAAGGAGCAAAGATACAGGTGAGTTCAGCCTGTGTGGCTCATGACTCTCATTTGGGGGGCGGGCGGAGCTTCTTTTTAAAAATACAGTAACTTGTGCTCACTTCAGCAGAATACAGTAATTCCATATAAGATTTAGTTGACGACTCCAGAAGGGACCCGTGGAAATAAGGGCTTTGCCGTTTCATGGTTCATTCACCTCTGATAAATAGGTAATGTCATTGGTAACACACTTGATAAATGGAGAATTCCTCAAGTATTAAGAAACTGATCTAAAAACCAATACCTTCCCAATACAAGGTCATCTAAGAGATACTATGTCTGGTCAATACATGGTCATATATCAACAATACATTGATCAGAGCTTTGATCTAACCATTGATATGCAAAAGAAAAAAGCTGATGAAACAAAGCTCTCTACTACAAGGGAAGACACAAGGATTAAATTACTTTTATTTTATTTTATTATTTTATCTTTAGGATTTCCTTGGCCTTTGTTCACCTTTAATCATTCTATAATTTCAAAGCTCATTTTTATTACTATCTATAAATGAGCATAAATGGATCTAATTCTTTATCCTCTTAATCAGCACCTATCAATTGGCAACAAAGAAGGGAAAACTTGAGAACAAAGTTCAAATTCATTTCTTTTGGTAGAAGAGATGCCAAGCAGATACCCATGTTGTATGGCCTGATGTCTTGCAGCTGGGGTGGAGTGGGGGGTGGGGTGGGAATGGGAGATAGGGACACAAGGCCCATGAGCTACACAGGATGGACTGTTTATTTTTCTTTGGAAGCACAAAATCTGAGTGATGTGGAAATGGGAGCTAGTGACACTTGATATTTGGTAGAAGTGATTGTGACCCCCATTTACCAAGGAAAATTGCCTTTGGTTCACAGGCAATTCATGTCGATTAAGACATACAAAGTCATCAGGTCATGAAATCACCGCCACTCAGAGGTACTCACCCTCCTGCAGCAGCGGCGTGGAGGCACGTTCTTCCAAACGTATCTGGGGTGTCTATTTCAAAGCCTGCAGACAGCACGTGCTCATTACTAAACAAGGACACTATGCTATACTTTTGTCCTAGTTAAACCACAAGAAACACCGCAGAGACAGAAAAATCAGTTAGTAGGAAAACCAGAAGGCAAGCAATTGTAGTCAGAAAGAGGTTGTCATGGAAACAAAATGGTAACTACTCAGGCTTGGCGATTTTATAGGAAGCACCATGAAGTCAAAAAGGATTTATTTTTTTTGCATTCAGCCCTCGGTGAACCACGGCCCCATTTTTCAATCCCAGGATAGAAATTTATGAAACCAATTTGAGATAAGTAGGGCAGTGGGCAGGCAGACAGACATGTGAGAAACATGGAAGGCAGGGGAACAATCCTAACAGGCAGGACCAGACATTTCCTTAAGTGTGTCCCAACCTTCCCATGGGTCTAAGATGTGGGAAACACGTTCATGCAGGGATTATTTTTAAGCGTGCCAAAAGCAAGGAGACAAGAACCCACCATAGGCAACGTGCTTAGAGGGAGAAACAGGCCTCTGGGATAGCTAATGAATTAATTCATAAACAATCTTCACCCTGCGGGCTTCTACCACTTTGGAAAGCATGGGAACTTCTTAATAATATGGAGATTGGCAGAAGCAGGGATAAGAGAGATCAGCAGAGCTCCAAAGCAGGCTGGTTCCAGACAGCTCCGCATTAAAAATATAAAAAATTAAACCTTTGTGGAAGGGGATCTGCCCATGATGTTTCAATACCCATGGAATTGGATGATAATATGATATTTCCTATGACTGAAATGTTGGAAGAGCAGGCCATTTTCTTTTGTTCAAAAGTATCAAATGTTAAGTCACCAATTTAAGCCTCAAAGATTTTTTTTTTTCTTCCACAATTTAAGATTCCCAAATGTAAGCTCTGGCCATTACCCACACCCAGTTCGGAACCACGAAAAATCCAAGACCCTCATTCTAGGTAGCAACACTGGCATCCAAACAGTGTTGACCCCAGGGAGTGCCAGGAGCTGTCTGACGCAGGCAGGCATGGAGCCACCTCGCTCTGTCAGGGAAGACAACAGCCGTGTGCAGCCAGCCACGGAGACCAGACACCTAAAGCCACTGGACTCATCAGGATATATCAGGCCTGATCGCTGACACAGGTTCACTTACCAGATGATAATAACTTCCTGCAGCAGTCAGAGTGAGCATTTAGGGCCGCTAAATGGAGGGGGAACATGCTATGGATCCCACACCTGAGGAGAACAACAACCACTCACAGTAAAAGATCCCAAGAACGATTACCCTTTTGAAGTCCTCTATTGAAAACTCCCATAAGGATCCCTGAAGTAATTTTGTCATTTTTCCATTCAATAAATAACTATACAACCATTTTCTATCTTAAAATAAGATGATCTTGATTCTAAACCAATTAAAAGCCATAACCACAGAGATGTGTGCATATGTATGTATGTACATATGTATTGTGGACACATGTATACACACATATTTGAAAAAACCTGATTCAAATGAAGAGTTAAACATATATTAACATATATTATCCTATTGTTTCTTTCAGCTTAGTTGTTGAAAATCTCATTCGTTCATTCACTCATTCTTTTAATCATTTTTTTTTTTTTTGGATTTAGTTTTTTGACACAGAATTTCTCTGTGTAGCCCTAGCTGTCCTGGAACTCACTCTGTAGACCAGGCTGGCCTCGAACTCAGAAATCTGCCTGCATCTGCCTCCCAAGTTCTGGGATTACAGGCATGCGCCACCACCACCCTCTTTTTAATCATTTATCTATCTGGTCAACAGGTTGTTAGCCTAAGATATTATGCTTATTGCCATAGCTAATAATGCTAAGCAAGATAACTCTCAAGTCAAGAAAGCAACCTATTTTATTTCTTGATTCAATAAATATTTACTATTGATCTAATATGTGTCCATGTTTTGTGAAGAGCTAATGGTGGTTGTATTATTAAAAATAAAATGTTGATAAAAGTAACTGTTTACCTTTTGTAGGCAAAAGTTCATCTTCCTAATGACCCATGCTGATGTATATCAACCCACATCACTATACCATACACATCACTGGCACATAGTTCAGAAACCTAGCATGCTTTCCCTAAAAGTTGTTACAAAAAGAATCTAGGAAAAGATTTAATTAAGCCTGACATAGGAGCCCCTCCTTAGGATGATCCTGGAAGGGCAGGCAGCTCCTGCCTTTAGTTAATACTTCTCTGAGCGTCCCTCTCCACCTCTTTCTGAACAAGGACCTAAAGCTATATTTGCTTCATAACTAACAGTTTCATCTGCACCTGCTATGTACCCATAAACATTTCACGTAGCAACTCATTTTAACCAAATAATATATTCTAGATTTGTAAGTCTCCTGCCTACCCCCACAGCGTTAACTACCGAGGTGTATTCTCAGACACAAGGCAGTCCATTCTCAGATTTCATGGTTCATAAAGGAACACGTATGATTTGAACTTGTTAAGCTTTGGTTATAAATACTTTATTTTCCATCCCAGGTTATTACTTAGCATGTGTAAATGTGTGAAAGTAGACACTTTGCCACAGATAATTCAGTCTTCCTTCCATGTTTTGCAAAAGGCCAAGTGTCATGAATGAGCCTCTATCTCTCCCTCCATGTTGGCCTCTGTTGGTGTTTTCTTCCATTTTCTGTTAGTTTTCCTTTCCATATATGGATATTTCCAGCTCAGTGTATGCAATAGCTGGCATCCATCAAGGAGTGTAATTTTCCAGTCTTCCGGGCAATATCACGTGCAAGAGAGCTGCTTGTAACTGCCTCTCCCATCACTTATCCACCCCATTACAAAATTCTAAAAGGCAGTTGCACCATTGATGACCTGGACGCCCATGGAGAGAAGTCAGAGCATGGGAGGAAAGATTCTTATTTATGTGACTGTTTACATCATTCCCACTTGGTTTAATAAAACATATTACTTTTTAAAAAAGTATGATATAATGTAAATCTAACTAAAGGAAACTTAGAAGCTAATGTTATTATCATAAAATACTTTGATTTGTTTGGGAGAGGTTAAGCCAAAATAAATGATTAAAAATATTGCTGGACTTTTGAAAGAGGATATGAAGAATGTATAGAATTTTAAAAATATATAGACTATTTCTATAACATTTTTAAGTTTCTAAAGGAATGTGTCTGAGCTAAGACTGCATTGATGATGCCTTGAATGAACCTCATTTTTAAATATATACATTCACATATACATGCATACATGTAGATATACATATTTTATAAAGACAAATAATATATATGCATAGACACACAAATGTTCAATATATCTTATAAGGAGGTACTATATACACATACATGTTTATATATAGCATTTATTTTTTAATTATATATGTATATAATACATATATATTTGTGTATATAAATAATATATTTTATGACAAAATATATTTTATATAGAACAGAGCAAGCATGAATTAGAGAATTAACAGCAGCATCTACAAGGAACTAAAGCAATAAAACAGAAAGCAATAGTGTAACAATTACATAGTCTATTTTTTAACCTATTACCAATACTTTTGATCAATCTTTCCACTTTCAATAATTCATCACACTCTACATTAACTAATTATTTTCTTTGTCACTGCTACTTAGAAAGATAAAAGAGATAAAACTACTTTGATTTGGACTTTTCTAGCAAAAATTCTGTTCATTACATTTTATCTTATTCTGTAGTAAGGAGTCATTTTATCGCAGTGCTTGATGGCATCAGTATAGGTGCCATTATTATTGGCATTTGAACTTGAATGTGACACTGATTCATAAATCAAACTATATATCAAGGAAGCAGGGCAGAATTCAGAATCTCTGAATAATGTAGAAGGATTTTAACATTTGAAAAAAACATACTTTATTATAATATGACTGTTCATAGAGGAACAATTTTGAAATCTTTAGTAGAAAAATTTGGGCATGTCTGTCATAGTTAGGTGAAAAGCCTTGGTCTTAACTTCAGGCACACACTGAAGAGCACTGAGACTAAAAATGCCAAATCACCCTAAAGTTAACAATGCATAAGTTACAGGAAAGAGGAGGCCAAGTCTAGTTAAACTGCTGCATTTATTTGGCAAGTCATAAAATTAATGGAAGCCATTCGTATTTAGCTATTTTTAATTTAGCAGTTAGCTGGCTGCTCCTACTCAGCTACTCCAAAATAAATGAGGTCTGAAAGATGTTCCTGTGGTGTGCTATCAGAGGTGAAGGGGCTTTTGTACTAGAAGAATCTTGGGGTCTTTTTAATTTTCCTCTTGTATCAGGGGACATGTTTGCTCCTTCCTATACCTACTGTACTGTAGAACTTCTCTTAACCCTCTGCAGTAAAGAACTCTGTGTTTAAGGACAGGGAGTCAGAAGCTTTGAGTCCTGGCTTTGCTATTTTCTAACTACTTGGTGATTGGCAATCATATAATGGCTCCATCATCTGGAACTTAAAGAAAATTACAATATCTACACCACATGGTAATTAGAAAGACTTGCTGGGCTAAAGCACACAAAACATGAAACAAAGACATTTCTTAACTTAGAATGGAATCATTTTATAATTATTTAACCTGAATTGTTCTCATTTTTTTTTAAATCAAAACTTTTAAGGAATGCTATCTGTCACTCCAACTATTATTGCAGGCATCTGTGTATAACTGATAATGCTAAGACTGGTTCCTGCATTTGCAGCCAACAAATGCGATCAGTGCTTTGAGTAGCTTGAACACTCTAACATGGCTACCAAGTTTTCGTCTTGAGTGGCCACTGCCCGATCTACAGAGATTCTAGCTTCTCAGCGAACATCTTTACTCCTCCTGAGAGCCAAGCGCATGCAGGTCTCTCTGTCTGACACTTCACTTTCACTGCTGCTTCTTGTAATGTTTCTTAAACTTGTTAACACACTCTTGAAGGTCACTGCAAATATCTTTGGGATCTAAAAAGCCTTCTGGAAGAATCTTTTCTTTTTTAAAAATAATCTAAAAACTAGAATTAAAGCATACTTGGGTTCATCTGAATGACATTTTTTTTCCCATCATGTTTATGCCAAACCTCTGTGTTGGCATAGGCACATCAGATTACCTTTATTTGTATAGCATAGTTTGATTATAGTTGTCATAGGCCAATGGGATAGATATAAGTTAGCTGTAATAGACAAAAACTGTATCTCAGCCTAGGGAGGGATGAGGACACTGAGATCGTTGCATAAACAAAAGATGACATAATGGGTTAGAGTAAGGGGCACTGCACTGGGTGCTGAGCCCGTTGCCCCCGCCACATTGCTCAGACCTTCCTTCTTGCAATACACACTGAACCCTCAAGGGCCAGCAGCTCAGCCACCACAATCCCACAGAGACGGTGGTTTGGCATTGCACAGCCTGAGTCACTACCACACAAGTTATCAGACTGGCAATGGACCTCATGTTGGTATACTGGATCTCTAGACCCAAATGGCCAAGGAGAGGGTCTCAGTTTCTACTCCTCACTGGCTCTGTGAGTGTGAATAATGGAGCTAACCACAAGGTACTTACCCTATGGAATTTCTGTGATAGTTACTTGTAACCTTTAGAGTAGTGCCTAGCCTAGGTAAGCACTCATGGGTGCTCGCTACTATACTGCTGTTAAATTGAGCACTTTACATGAATGTTATTGTCTATGTGCATAATTTTTGCAGTTTTAAAAACATTCACTGATATGGTAATGTCAAAAATCCAAGAAGTTCAAAAATCCAAGAAGTTGCAGCTGGGCTAATGCTTATTATTTAACTAATAATAATGAAACGAAGTTTACACTGAGGATCTGAAATTCTCTCACTCCCATGACCTAATTAATGGATGTTCATCTCAGGTTTAGTTGACCCCAGTTTCTTCTCAGAAGCCAGTCCTGACCTTATAAGACAGGATTCTATGTCCAGTGTGTGTTCTTATATCCCAGTGGCAGTGTTAATTGCTCTAGTCACATACTTAGCATGTAGGATAGTCATTGTTTATGTAATCTGTATCCAAATAGATTATATATTTCTTGAGAGCAGGAGCCTATATAACCTCAGAGCTGGCACAGTGGGTGATAAGAGACACGCAACAATGGAGTCACAGTCGGTTATCTAAGTAACCACGGGAGCTATAACTGCTGTGATGGCTGCAGAAAGAACTCAGGGCATAATCAATGAGACAGAGGGCTTGGCAGAAAGTAGACTCCCTCCCTTTGATCTTGAGACACACACATAGCCAGCCCTGTTAGCCAGAGCCCCTCTGCAGGTCCTCTGCCTCATCCTTAGCCCACAACCTCATCTTTTCTACCCAGGACACTTGGAAGAGGCTGCCAAGTGTTTGCAGTCTGGACGGCCTCCGGTCTGGACGGCTATCAGAGGATCTTTCTTACTCACAAACAGGGTGTTAGACACAGCCCATCCTATACCCATTTATAATTCCTTAACAGCTTCCGAATGCCTCCAGATAGAATCCAATTCCTTGGCAGGACATATGAGATCCTTCTAGATTCTTCTTCCTTCATTCCTCCCTCATTCCTCCCAACCCCTCACATAAGCCAGGCCACCCAGCCCTAGGGCTTTCTTCACCAGGGTCATAAGCTTGCGTCCTCAGAGAGGAGCTACTCCTCATGAAAGGTCTTTGCTTATGCCTCTCTTTCATCACCCAGCTCTGTTGAACATCTATCCTGTTTTTCTTCTGCGGAAATGTCAGGTCTTCTGGGAGTGCCAAAGAGTAAGTTTCCCCAACTCTTTTAAAAGCTAGCTGCCAAGCTCCACAGTTACAAGCATAAGAGTGCAACCATTCGCCTCTGTGTGACCTCCACCATCATCAGGTCAGCGCCCCAGGAAGTCAGTGGAATCTAGTTCAACACAACAACTAATGAAGGTGAACCACTGTAACTACAAAGCTCTATGTTCCTTAAAATTCACTTCAAAACATCTGACCCTTGGTGAATTTCATAAAGAACGCACCAGGGCTACCATGAACCATCTTAATTTTGATTTATTCTTTGGCAAGGTTTTCAATTATACATACATTTGACAAATACGGAATTCCTAACATATGTTTTCCCTCCTAAAAATTCACTTATGGCTACCCACAGCCTCTGTGTTCAAGGCTAACCTCTGCATTTAAGCATTTAAGGTACTCTTGAATTTGTCTCTATTACATATTATTAGGTAATAAAATAATAATTAACATTTATTGATAGCTTACTATGCATTGGGTACTGTTCAGAGACCTTTTCAAAAACATGATCATTTTAATAAACTTTCTGGGTGTATTTAAATAGCTTGTACTCATTCAGTTCTTACCAGAGAGCTTTCCTGATAATTAAGTCATTTAATCTTCCTAAGAAACTCATAGATAGGTACCATTATTACTTCTATTTTTCAAAGCACAGAGAGATTGAGCAACAGGCTCAAAAATCACACAGTTCCAAAGTGAAGCAGGTAGAAATGGAGCCCAGGCTAGCCCAGCAAGCCTGGGTTTCTAAGCCCATCAGTGCCACTGGGGGTGGGGGGGACTGTGGCTCTCTGGTCAATGGAGGAGTCACAGCCCCCACAGGGGTGTGCCTGTCCACTTCTGCTGCTGTCCTCCTCCTGTGGGTCACTGCCATCTTCTGCTCTGCCAGACCTTCCTCTAGCCCTTCGCACACCCCTCATACACAGCCACACCCCCGCTCAACCTAACTCCCAGATCTGCCCAAGTCTCATTTCTTTGAAGCCTTTTCAAAAACCTCTACTTTGTAGAGGTTTTGAGTTTTCTTTTTCCTGTCAATTTTGACAACATAGACACCAAGCAGTTTGTCACAGAAGGCCTGTTTTCTTTTAGAATTCTGATCTATTGTCTTTGATGGGTCTTCGTCATAAGTAAGACTTGAGACCAACAAAATTATGAGCTCTTGCCAGGCGGTGGTGGTGCACACCTTTAATCCCAGCACTTGGGAGGCAGAGGCAGGCAGATTCCTGAGTTCGAGGCCAGCCTGGTCTACAAAGTGAGTTCCAGGACAGCCAGGGCTATACAGAGAAACCCTGTCTCGAAAAAAACAAAAACAACAACAAAAAATTATGAGCTCTTTGAAGATGCAGTCAGGTAACTGCTCATAAATCCCCCTAAGAACTCAGCCCCATACCCAGAGAGATGCTTTCGACATTTGTGTGGAATTGAATGCACAGCCAAGCCACACCCTCACATTCCCCCATGTAGCAGATGGACTCGATTGCACGCTAGAACTCTGTTTTTAAAACTGACCGAAAACTCTGAATTAATTTGAATTTGCCTGGTTATCTTTCCTCTTTGACAGTGGATGCTGAAACGAGAGAGAGAGAGAGAGAGAGAGAGAGAGAGAGAGAGAGAGAGAGGGAGGGAGGGAGGGAGGGAGGGAGGGAGGGAGGGAGGGAGGGAGGGAGGGAGAGAGACACTAGAAAGAATAGACCTGGGTCTGATGCAGCTGAAACCAACTGGGCCTCCTGGGCTATGTCATTAAAGTGCCCTCCTTGATTTCAGATGTGATCTGTGCTTAGCATAACGGCACAGATCCGCCTTACCCTGGATGACTGGGCGCCCTGCACTGGGCGACAGACAGCCTCCCTTGCCAGCACTCCCACATATGGTAGCTAAGCCACTGCATTTTCCCAGTGACCTACTTGGCCGTGTCTGCTCCACTAGTTATCAGGGTGTTAATCAGAAGCTCGTGACCATATCTTGCAGCCACATGAAGAGGTGTGTTGCCATCCTTATCCACACAGTCGATTTCACCTCCTGAAAGAGATTTTAATACAGCATCAAGCGAGGCTTCAAGTTGATTTGGGTACCATATCCTGCTAGCCAATAGCTGGGGACACCAACTATTGATTTCCTTTCTATCCTAGTATGCATCTCTGCTCTACAGTATAAAAATGACTCACTATCCAAAACTGTAGCAGTCTTGTCTACAGAAAGAGAAGACTATTAGAAATGTTTTTGAAAAATCAATTTTGTCACAAGAACCTAAAACCTTCTGGCTCTAACTGAACAATACAATCAAATTCCATAAAATACAACTCAGGGGACTTATGGAAATTACCTCACACAAGCCAAATGAGACAGAGCAGCCAGGGAAAGATCTGGGTCGTGCAGTAACCTAACTTAAAACGTGCATGAGTGAAAGAGAAAAAGCATGAATTAAAAGCCAAAGTATTTATTAAAAATATCACCACAGTGACCTGCAAGCCTTTCTTTCATGTAACATTTTCATTTTCTTGTTTTATTTTGCATTGTTTTCTCCAACTTTTTATTTCATGCTTCCCTTTCTGCGTTGTATAGATACAACAGATCTAGTTAGTTATCGGAAGAATTGTTTAAAATAGATGAAATATCATGCCATTTCACCTGTATATACGTTTAAGAGCAAAACATTCTCAAACACAAATGCATCTCTTCCTCTTACCGAAGAAAATGAACATTGTTATAATTTTGTGTAATGTATAGTGCGGACGGTACTTTCTTCAACTTCCTTCCAAATCGGCTTCGTAGATATTTTCCTTTTTAAGTCTGGACTCTGACAGCATCTCTTTCATATATTACTTTGCATTTTGTTTATTTAAAACCCCTCATGCCATTAATATCTTTGTAGACTAAGTCAAGCTTTGTAGGATATCCTAAATCTACGCCTTCCCTGATGGTTTCCTCGTAGAATCCCACTAAACACACTGGCAAGGATACTCCAGGGTGGATGGGGACTTTCCATGGCATTTCCCCATCACGTGTGCCAGATGCATTGTTCTGACGCTGGGGTTGTGATGCAGAACTATATGCAACAGGCACGGGGCATCAGGCTGGAAAGATGATGCTACTGACAGTGGTTGTGTAACACTTGTGAACACTTGTGTAACACTTGCAATCCCAGCACCAGTGAGTGCACTTAATGGTACTGCACTATTAATTCTTTTTAATTAATTTATGTTTAATTTTACATGCATTGGTATTTTGCCTGCATGTGTGTAAGTGAAGGTATTAGACCACCTAGAACTGAAATTACAGATAGTGGTGAGCTGCCCTGTGGATGGTGGGAATTGAACCTGGGTCCTCTGGAAGAGATGCCTGTCTTTATCCACTGGTCATCTCTCCAGTCCCAAACTATTAATTCTTTAGAAATAGCCTACAAAGGAGATGTTTCTGTTTTATGTATTTTACTTCAATAAAAAAAGAAAACCATTTGAGTCTTTAAGATGGCACCTGTCAACGCATTCTATAGGTTGTGTGACTATGTAATTTAATATGCAATTTTTAAAGAAAGCTTTTTCACAGTGATTTCCCTCATACAGGGAGTACTTTATGCAAAAATACTACTGAGTACTTGCACTGGTGCCTTGACATACAGTTGGTACATTTAATTCTGTTTAAATTTTTAACTAGATTCAATTTAATGTTTTATTCATATTAAAATATTTATACTTCACAAATCAAAATTATGTATTTTTAAAAGCCTCACGCTTGGGAAATATCTCAGCTGACATAGTGGTCACTATGCAAGCATGAGGACCTAAAGTGGTTCCCAGAACCTGTGTAGAAAGTGGGCACTGTGGTGTATGCTTGTGATCCCAGCACTTGTGAGGCAGAGACAGGGCTTGCTGGCCAGCAACAGCCTAATTAGCAAGCTCCAACTTTCAGTGAGAGACCTGCCTCAAAAACTCAAAGTAGATGGTGTCTGAGGACTGACACCCATGGGTGACCTGTGTTAGTGTGCTTGTGCTTACGCTGTGTGCATGCCTGTGTGCATGTGTCTGTGGTTATGTACGCGAGCGCGCGTGCACACACACACACACACACATACACACACACACACACACAAAGTACCGTTCCAATTCCCCCATTTCATCCTTACAGACTTCCTGTAGTAACCATTTTCATTTTCATTAGTCTTAGCATACGCTTCCTTTGTTTCTCTGACAGTGTCTTCACTGACTATACCCTGGAACTCTAGTTGAGTGGTCACTTCTTGAGGACAGCCTTAATATTATACAACTGTGTTGTTCCTCCTGCCTGGATGAACTAGCTTAGCAGACTCATATCCTATGGATTGGGTTGCAAGCAACACTTTGCTATTACCAGGAGCACTGAAGTGAAGAATCTCATCTGTATGTATACTATTTGTATTTTTTTAAGAAAATGGACGTGTGTTTTTGTTGGGTTCTGCCAGCTCCCCCTCTGTAGGTGCTGTGTAACATGCTAACCAGCACTGCAGGAGTGAGCCTCCTCTCCACAGACTCAAGCTTTTGAATACCTGCCATCTGATGACTGAGATCCAGCATCCCAGTGGGATTTTCATTTGCATTTATCTTATTATGAAGGAAGTGGAGCATCATCTTCTACATCAAGGGACATTTGTTTATCTTATCTGAAAGCATTTTTTATGATTTTTGCCCATTGTTCTAGATTTGTGTGTCTGTGTGTGGGCTTTTATCCATTGATTTTCAAAGGCTCTAAAGACTTTGTGTGGGGGGGAGGACTGTGTGTTTACCAGTAATACATGCTACAAATATTCTTTGTCTAGTTTTCCTTTGTCTTCATCTTGTTTATGGTGTTTTATTCAGTTAAAAGATAATAAACCTTTTCCTTTACTGTATTTGTGTTGCACGTAGACAGGCTTTCTGCACAGTCTGGAAGCAAAGAAATTAACCCATTGCTTCCTGTACTGGAAGTATCTGTTAGTGTCTGTGATGTAAGTTGTCTGACTGAATAAATGTTCCCCAAAGGCCTGAAAGAATTTGTCTGAGGAGAAGGCTCTCTCAATTTATAAGGACAGAAAGTAGATTAGTGGTTGCCAGGGTCTGGTGAGGGAGACTGGAGGATCACTGCTAATGAAAATGAGGTTCATCCCAGGAATGATCAGAATGTTCTAGAGTTATATGTGGTGACAGTTGTGTAACCTTGAGAAAATACACAAATCCACTGAATTGGGTATGACTTAGATCTAACTTAGAAAATAAAGCCTAATGGGCTTGGCTGCTCAGGCCTGGAATCTCAGGACTCAGGAAGACAAATGGCAAGTTCAAGGCTATCCTGGGCTACATAGTAAGTTTTAGCCTGGCCTCAGCTACACAGCAAGGCCTCTTTTCACAAAATAAAAAAAAAGAAAGAAAGAATAAAATGAAAGGGTGAAGTCAAGTGGGAGGACTGCAGGGAGGACTGCAGGGAGGATGGATCACGATGGTTTCTCATGTTCACATAGACAAATGTACTCATTAACCACACTTAGAAATACAAATATCCAGGATTAGAGCAGTGATGAGTCATTCTAAGGTTAGCTATTAGTTATCCTGTTCAGAAATAAATCTCAGTAACATTATAGAAATCTGTATATTACTGAGTTATCAGACCATGTTCATAAGTAACAGCTATAGAGCGTAGCTCAGTAAAGGACTATGCTTGACCAAATAGTTACCTCACTCACCACTACTGCAAAAATGAAATCCAAAAATCATCAGTCAACAAAGTTCCATCACCTTTGACCTTGTTTTCACTATTAATCGTATCAACATATAAATATATTCATTAATCACAAGATATACTAACATTAGTATATCTAGTAAACATACCTAGGCACATGTACACTGCATTTGCCAAAATATGAAGTGAAAATATATGAATGAATTATTTTGATCAATTTATAAAATATATATTTTGTTCTAAACAATGGATTATTCATAAAATAATCAAAGAAAATGCAAAAATGGAAAAGAAATTATTCATAAATGTACTGATTATAAGATAGTATTAGTGTTCTGAAATCTTTTATTCCATTTCTGTGAGTGTGTATATATATGTATGTGCATGTTCATGTCTGTGCATCTGAACATAACTGTGTGTATGTGTGTGTGTGCATTTGTGTGTACATCTATGCATGTGTGTGCATGTGTAGATTATATGTGTAGAATTTTCCATGGTCAAACTCATATAGTGTAGAAATATCTATATCTTGCATTCTCCCTTAAAGCTGCATTACAAACACTTCCATGTATCATTTTTCACTAATGTAACTATAAATGGCTATACAGTATCTGTAATTTAGAGCATTTACTTAACAAGACCCCAGTCACTAGACAGTAGAGGCTCTTTCTATAAATTTGCTATTAAGAAAAACAGAAGAATAGGCATCTTTCTGAAGACCCTTCACCTTGGTTTACCTCCCTGTGAGGTAATGTTCTCAAGTATTACCTCAGAGTCTGCCTGGCCAGGCTCCAATGACTTGTGATAAAAACATTATCCCCCATCCCAGACAGCTACACATCTTTTCATCCCAACAAGCCAATGAATCCTACTTTGGTTCATCCTAACCAAAATATCACCAAGGTTGTTTATTTAGGAAGTAATTTTTTTACTGGATAACTATATTTTTAAAATATTGAAGTTGATAACAATCTTTGCAATAAAATACTAACAAGTGTGTGGTCCTTTGTCAAGAAGGAGGCAAAAGCACCAAAAATTGTGCTTATCACAGAAAGCTCTGAGGGACTTCCCTCTATCTAAGAGACTTGTGTGTCTAAATCTTTACTTGGAGAATCAATTTGCTACTGACAGATCTGTGCATATGTGGCTGACAACTTAACACTGTTTATGAAAGGTGACTCCTCTTGCCTTTGACCGTGGCAGAGAACTGTCAAAGGCTGCCTGAATCCAGTGGTGCCCTCTACTCAAATCTGTGTCTCTCTGCTGCGGTATTCATTTTTTAGAATAAATTATTCAAACAAATGCATTATGATCATCCCTATAAACATAATAATTATGTATCTCTCTATAGAATATATATGTATATATATTACACACACATGTATACATATATATGTATGTATATGTATATATGTGTATGTATGTATATGTGTGTATGTGTGTGTATATATATATATATATATATAATTCAAAAACTTTTACCAAATCGCCAATATAAATTCTGATTATGGGGCTCTTTTAATGATTTCATTTTGGTTTACAGTAAATGTACAGTTATTTTGTAATAACAAAAATTGATAAAGCTAATTATTGTAATCATCTAGGGACTAGAGCGAGAACTCACTGTGGCTGGGTTTAGAGGCTTCCATTTAAATCACTTTTATGACCTGACAGTATTTAGGGAGCCATTTGGCCCCTATTGCTACCAGCACTGTTCAGGGTGCATATCTCTAAGGACCTGAGCTGTGATCAGCCATAGAACTGAGCTAGGGAAATGGGGAAGGAGAGGCATGGACTTGAGAGAAGCCTCTGCTCTGGGCGCCACTACACAACCACACAAGCTTCTGAGCTGAGTCACCAAAGGCCTCTGAAGACCAGCTTGCACCTAGGTTTGCCATCCTCAAATATGCCAAAAACTGAGAAGAGAAAGACGATGGTGCAAGTATCAACAAGGACAGGAAACCACTTTCGTCTGAGTCTAAAAGGCTTCCCATTGCTGCTGTCATTTCATAAACCAATTTAAAGGCACAGAAGGATAATCAGCATAAGTATATGCTTTTGCCGTCATTTCAAATATATTTTAGGGGAACATCATAACAATAGAAAAGAGAGATTTTGCATTTGTATCTGAAAATACGTTCTATTAAAATAAATCCTCTGGCTGGGTGAGTTTTTAGTTTATCAGCACTCTACAGACATTTCCATTCCCACTTGAAAATCTTTAAGCCTTTCTCAGAGTATACATTAAATTATACATTAAATATCTTTTTACCCTTCGTCTGAAGGTTACAAGTTAAATGTGGCAAACTGATCATTAATAATCAATGAGTAAAATAAGCTTTCACCACATTAAAGGGGTGCATAGCTCTTCAAAGGGACTGTCCGCATTCATCTGAAATTAGCTTTTCATTGCACAAACAAGAATGGTCATCTGAAGTTGCTTCAGGAGGACTGTGAGCCGAAAGGTCAACAATCTCATCTTGAGCCATCATAGCCTAGTTCTTCCAGGAACTTTAATGATAAAGAGAGCCTGTGCCGGAAGAGTCTAAGGCAGCCTCACTTATGAACTGTGTCACGGGTTGGACAGCCTCTGAGGCAGCTGCCTCGTGCCAATAGCTACACCAAAGGCTTCCGATTCCACACAGTGTCCTCTTCAAGAGTTCCTATGCCCCTCTTGCTGCGACAGGGTGGCTTGCAACAAGAAACAATGTGATTTGAGCCCAAGTACATTTTGCCTTTTAACTGGCATAGGAAAAGTTGTGGCTTTTTTACTTGTTTGTGTGAGTGACTGCCTTCGCAAAGTTGAATGATGCTGGGGGAACCAGGTTTTCGTACAGACTTAATAACCCTGGCTGAAGAGCAGGAAGAGAGGAGTGCTCTATAGAGGCAGAACATCTAAGCAATCTAACAATAAACAAAAATACAAAGGACATTCCCCCGTGTGCAGATAACTGTGTCCCCTCATGATACAGCCTCCCAGATCGAACACAGAGCAGCTTATGTGAATGATAACAAGCTCTGGAGACTGACACAAGGCCAGGGGGGGAGCCTCTGGGGAAGCAGGGTCTTAGCAAAAGCACAGGTTTTTTTTTTTTCCAGAAGGAACAAAATAAACAGGAAGAAAGAAAAGAACTTCCTCTGCTCCCTAGAACATTTTTCAAATGCCTAGAAAGGTCAAACGGAAGAACTGACAGTTCTCGTGAATGTAATAAAAGCAGAAAGAAAAAACCCATGAAGTTGCCCATCTACCAGGACAACTCTCTCTCAAATACAGGCAACTCTTAGACTAGATCAAATTCAAGTTTAAGAGAAAATCTTCAACGATAATTTTCTTCTGGGGAGAAGTATATGTGTACAGATGGTGGCTGAGGAGCTGCTCTCTAATGTTAGACTGTGTTCCAACTCCTGACCCCACATGCTGCTCAGAAAACCCACCACCACTGACTGCCTCACTGTGAAGTTGGTGATAGCACTTCTTCCTCCTGGGATTGTGAGAAGAAAATATATGGGATATATGGCAAAGAGCCTGGCACAGCATGAACATTTAGCCAATGTTAGCTTTATCATCACGTGTGCTAACCTCTGTATTACAGCCACCATACGACATCAGTTCAGGCCTAAGGATCCTAGCCCACCTATAAGCCAGATACCAACCAGTCAATGGTGGGATAAACTTTAAGACAAAGGGCTTGTAAACATAGAAGCTAAGACTCTCAGCTCTTGTTCTAATCTCAAAGCTCAGAAAACTCCAAGTCTGACTGATGGAGAAGTCAAGGCAGTCCCCAGGAGTGATATAAGCACACTAGAATGGAAGAGGGAGGCGGGGCCAAATTCTGAACTGGAGGAGATGCTGGTGAGGTCTAGCAGAAGGATATACTAGTTAAAAAGGCAGCTCATATGTTTGCTTGCTTGCTTGTTTGTTTGTTTGTTTGTTTTTAAGTGTTCTCAGGGCTAAAGACCTGGCACAGTAGTTAAGAACACCACTGTTCTTGCAGAAGACAGAGTTTATTTCCTAGCATCTATATGTCTGCACACAGTACCCTGTCACTCCAATCCCAAGGAATCTGACACCCTTTTATGGTCTTTGCAAGTATTAGTAATATGCATAGTACACATATATACATGAAGGCAAAACATTCATACCCATAAGTTTTAAAATTCTTTAAAAACACTGTCTTCTCTCTACCTTGTCTCTACCGCTGGAGGGTGTCTATGGGGGCGACTCTAGCTGAGACTCCTAGCAGTAGGAGGTATGGATCCTGAAGTCGCCATTTCCTGTAGCCTGGCAGGACTCACAGTGGATGGATGAGGACACCAATCCATCCACAATACCCTCCACCCAAAATGTGTCCTGCCTACAAAATGTGCAGAGACAAAGCCAGAGACAGAGGCAATGGCCAACCAAGGACTGGCCCAAATGGAGACCCATCCCATGGGAAAGAACCAGTCCCTGACACTATTAATGATACACTGTTATGCTTGCCGACAGGAGCCTAGCATAACTGTCCTCTGAGAGGCTCCACCCAGCAGCTAATGGAAAGAGATGCAAAGACCCACAGCCAAACATTACATGGAGCTCAGGAAGTCATGAAGAAGAGTTTGGTAAGGACTGAGAGACACAAAGAGGACAGGGACTTCACAGGAAGAGCAACAGAGTCAATTAACCTGGATGCTTGAGGCCTCTCAAAGACTGAACCACCAACCAAAGAGTCCATGCATGGGCTAGATCTAGGCCTCCCCCAACATAGGTAGCAAATGTACAGCTTGGTCTTCATGGGGTGCCCTGCCCCAACAACTAGAGCAGGGGCTGTCCATGACTCTGCTGCCTGCCTGTGGATCCCATTCTCCTAACTTGACCCCCTTGTTTGACCTCAGTTAAGGAGAATGTGCCTAGTTCTGCAGTGACTTGATGGGCGGGGCTTGGAGGGTTTGTAGGGGTGAAGGGGTGGAGGGCTTAGGGGATTAATACTCAGAGGTACCTCTCTCTTCTTAGAGGAGAAGGGGAGGAGGAATAAGGGGAAGATATGTGTGAGGGGATTCGTGGAGGAAAGGAGGGGACTGACATTGGGATGTAAAGTGAATTTGAAAAAAGCAAACCTTTTTATTTCATATAGCTAAAGTCCACTGATTAAACTCACATCAAAAAAGAAAAATTCAAGGGAGTGGAAAGATGGCTCAGTGAGTAAGAGCCCTTGCTCTGCAAGTGCAAGGACTTAAGTTCAAATCCCCAGCACCCACATAAGAACTGGATTTGTACAGAACCTCAGCACTGGGAGAGAGGGAAATTCCCATAATTCAAGCCTCATTTGTTTTGAGGGGGATAGAAACTTTCTGAAAAGCTGGTGAGAAATATAACAGAAAAGAACTCACAGGGGAGAGACATTCGTTTCATGTCTGTGGCTCCTACTGAGGGTTAGGAGTAAGGGGCATCGTCAGTGACTTTGCCCTCGGCCCTCCTCGACTCGCTGGAGGCTTGCTGGGGGCTTCTCCTGCACAGCCTTGCTGGTGTGGTTGGGATGTCCTCTGCACCACTGCGGATACCTTGCTTCCTGAGGAGCACTGGCAGAGCCTGCTTCTCTCTATAGATGTCACATGTTGTTTGGACGGTTGGTTGGTTTTGGTGCCTAAGTTATATAACTCAGTGCCACTAACTTTCCATGTTGCCCA
Source organism: Apodemus sylvaticus (assembly GCF_947179515.1). Classification (NCBI taxonomy): domain Eukaryota; kingdom Metazoa; phylum Chordata; class Mammalia; order Rodentia; family Muridae; genus Apodemus; species Apodemus sylvaticus. The sequence goes on along the minus strand of NC_067480.1, from coordinate 58,512,837 downwards.
AAATTCTTACAGTTACAAAATAGAGAAATCCAAGAAGAGTCACTCACATTAGAATTTAAAGTTTGAGTCTGCTAAATGTAGTTTAGGCATTACCAAATTGGCCGGGAATGTCATCTTCAATGCATGATGCAAACCTGTGTTTTGCTGCTTTTGTTTTCAAATTGTCTCTATGGCTTGCTCAGATCATATAAGCTGTGTTCAGAGTTAACCCACTCACAGATATCAACCATGCCCTAAGGGTAAGGTAAGCTGTGACATGGAATGAGAACACAGGGACTTTGGTCTCCAAGACAGCCTGGTGATGTTCAAGTACACTTGGGTTGAGAGCCTGGAAAATTACTATGTTTCATGGCTCCTAGCTCTCTCTCTCTCTCTCTCTCTCTCTCTCTCTCTCTCTCTCTCTCTCTCTCTCTCTCTCTCTCTCTCTTTCCTGGGATTTCATCACAGACTTACCTGCTTAAACCCTAAGTCACCCGCCTCACTTTTTTCTGAGTAGTTTAATGAGCTCCAACTTGGGGAACTTTACTGGGTCAACAATCTAAAATGACCCAGATCAGCTGACTGAAAATGCAAGCAATGAATGCTTAGCTTCACTAAAAGTGAAACACCTCAGTATCTAAAACCTGTCCATCTCTCCCAGTAGCCAAGCACGCATGTTTTCACCTTGTCTCGGGATTGACTACATCATTTTATGTTCTCCCCACTAGTGGGGGACACTGAGAATATGAGTACAGTGAGCATCCAGCAAGCCTGCAAAGCCTCGTGGACACCCATGCTTACTAAAGTCCAAACACAGCATCGATTTTCATGCAGCTGGCTAAAACCAATTCAATCGGTCTGAAAAACCATTCAAAACTTTAAGCACCACCAAAGCATGCCTCTTACCATTCTGGATGAGGGTCTGTGACCGCGTGAACCGTCCATGGACAGCAGTCATATGCAGAGGACTTTTGCCATCCTTACTCTACAAAATGAGAAAAGAGAGACAAAGTTGTGAGCCATATCATAGGTCTGAATTATCACTGTGAAAGCCACTTTCAACACCCTGGGAACACCAATTTCAATGTTTGTTTGAGTATGGTCAACAATTACAAAGAGAGAAATTTGAAATAAAAAGATAGAGTCTAAGAGGCATATGATGGGGAGGAATGAGACAACTGTTTCCCAGACTCGAGGGGGCTGGTATGCTCAGGACTCACAGCACAGACTCAGGAAGCTGATACACTCAGGACTCACAGCAGCCCCTGCTGTGTCCACAGGATCAACCCAGTAAGCATTCAACATGGATGGGGCAGGGCTGTGGGGTTATTGATCACTGATGGCTGCTAGTGGAAGGGCAGTCTGTTTAAGGGTGTAGTCTCTAGTAGGCTGAATCTGCTCCAGTGGATGGTCCCACACCCATACATATATGGTGGAAATAGTTGATCTAGGGAGGGAGCAGTTAAATTTAATCAAAATACATTGTATACATGTATGAAATTATCAAAAATAAAAATATTATTATATAAGACTTCTCCAGTTATTGTATAAAATCATAACATTAAACATTTTGTTTATTATTACTATTATTACCTCTGTGTGTGTGTGTGTGTGTGTGTGTGTGTGCAATGGTAGAAGCAGGGGGACAGAGACAGTGTACATGTAGAGGCCAGAAGATAGCTTTATAAAGCCCATTCGCCCATTCCAGCTCTCTGTGTGTTCCAGGGATCAAACTCAGGTCACAGGCTCACACCTTTACCTTTACCTGCTGAACTATCTCACCAGCCTCCTTTTCTTAAAAAAAAAAAAATAACAGCACATCTTAAAAAAGGACATTTCCTGAGGTGTTCATCTCAGCATCTAGAAAGGTAAGCAATCGTGAACTTGCATGGACCTGTTTGGCCTACAGCTGGCTAAATTGATGCAACTCTCAAAACTGAAAGGAAACTCTAAACATTCCCTGCATTTTATTAGTAGATAGTAAATGTGGGCTGAATTTACATATGTTTTACTCATGACAAAATATTAGGAAATTTCCTAAAACAGATAAGACAAAACATAGAAAATGTACAGAATTTACCTACTGACTTTTATAACAAAGACAAAACTGCCACAGTTAATGAAGGAATGAAAATGTATCTGAAAGAAACTGTCTGATTCTGGAGCAAAAGAATGTCCAGAGGAGCAGGTGTACACACATTCCCTCAAGCACAACAGCTCCTCCATACAGCATTCCTGAGCTTGGGATTGTGTGGAGCTGGTCATATTCAGCAGAAACTGTGCCTCGGAGCTTCAATGTAGCTCCTGTTATGGGCTACAATGTGCAATATGAAATCCTGGAGGTATGGTGGGAGGGCAGAAGCATGCAGGTAAGCAGCATGCAGGTAAGCAGCAGACAAGCTGCAGCGGACTGCTGCCTAGTGCTGCTCAGAGTGGGGAGGGAACTTGTTAAAGGCATTTTAAACTTATGATAGGTTTGAACTTATGATGAAAAGTTCCCATCTCTTCATTCAATGTTGCTTTTTAATTTTATTACATTTTACTTAATGTATTTAATGTATATGTGTATGGATGCATATGCCACCATGCACATATGGAAGTCAGAGGGTAACTTGAGCGAGCCATCTCATCTTCTATCGTCTATCGTGTGGTATCCAAAGTTCTACCTCAGGTCAACAGGTTTGGTGTCAGGAGCCTTACTTGTTGAGTCAGCTTACTGGCCCTCAGGGTTTTTTTTAAATGGTTGCCACTGTTATTTCCTAAATATCTGTAGAAAATTTTTTTCAAGTCCAGGTTAAAATAATGAAGTGACACACATGAATACCCAATCTTGTGATAAAATCTAAGCATACAAGCTTTAAAGTGGTTTTTAAAACCCCCCAATTGAAAGCAAATAATCATTAAATAAGTACCTCTTCAAGGAGATCCCCCCCCCTTACCCAGGGTGCTAATTCATGACACAAATTCTGTGCATTAGGTCATACCTACTGAATCTCAACCTCGCCATGGGTATCATCACCTCAAGCTTGCACAGTAAAACTGTGCTTTAGACTATGGGTGGCGTTGTTCTTTATGCTATTTTGTTTTTCCCATTTGTTTGCTTTTTAGCTTTATAATATCCTGTATGTATTCCTTTGAAAAAAAGAAATGTAGTTACACAAAGTCTATGCTAACAAAAGAGTTAATCACAGTGGTAATCACATCCCAACTAAAGAAACAATAAAGTTAAATTTTTTTCTCCGGTATATAAGAGGGAAGATAATAGGGTCCATATTAATATTAATATGGCCTGAATCAGAAAATATTGAGAAAGGATCGAAGTAAGACTGACACCTTTTAAAAGAAAAGCCAGTGGGAGAACAAAAGTTTGCCTACAGCGCTGACCTTAACACACTAATAGACATTTCAAAAGCCACATAACTCCAGAGTCTGGTCTGGTGGAGTGGAGACAGTCCCAATAACTCTAATACCTGGGAACCACTCTGGAAAAATGAATAAGCACACACACACACACAGTTCAAGTAGGAGGGACAGGGACTATAGTCCAAGACTCATGGACAGTGAAAGTGGGAACTTTAGAGCTGACACTTACGTGTCCATAGGTGGTGCTATTTCTTTAAATTTTGCTTCAGTTTTAGCTCTTAGATTTAATATAAAACTGTAAGTAATAATTTAATTAAATGTATATAAAGCTATAAATACTTTATGTTTAGGAAATACTTGATAAATATTGAAACAGGCACTTTTCCATGCCTGGAAAAGAACTTGAAGGCTCTACTAAGGACCACTCGGTTGGTAGCTGTATATAGTGCAGCTGAGAGCCAGAGCAGGCACAGGCGATTACTAGCATAGAGATTGCAAAGTCAGTCCTGAGTGGAAGACAGCAACCTCCATGCTCTGCCCTGTGGGAGTGTCTGGGTAAAGGGACAGAGAAGTAGGAATGACCACAGCTGAGAGAGTGTAAAGACGTGCCACTCGGTGCCGATGGTGCCCGTGTCAGATCTATTTGTGCAGACTTGCCTTTGCTCACCTACTGAGTCTGGGCAATAGCCAGTTGCCCTAGGTTTCATGGATGCCATTTGGAGGCCACTTTGCTTACATGATGTGGATGTAGAGAGTACTCACTCTTTTAAAAAATAAAAAATGAAAACCTGACAACCAAGGACATTCAAAAGGCAATCAATGTTCCTTCTTAAGTCTTTAACATTTAGAACTCAATATTCAAGCTGAAAGTAGAAACTCTGCTACATTTCATTTTCTGCCTGAAAAGCTCTTCACACTGGGACCTGTTGTCACTACTGTCCCCAGTACTTTGGACAGGGGTAATACTGCCTGTGTACCCAGGACGATTGCACTCAATCCTTCTATTTGTTCAAGGCTTTGCTTTTATGGAAAAAAAAGAAATACTTTTATTAATTCCTAGTATCCCTCCAATTTCCTGGGTATATTTTCCCCATCAGATTTAAGATTTTGAAATTTTTACTTTGAGAATCCACTTAATTAAATGAGAATCCCTTTGGTTAAGTCTGGTCAAGCCCTGAAACATAAGAGGAAATTAGCAAGAATTACAATTACTTGTGACAAATACTGGTACTGTTTGCAGAGCAGAATCCAATGTGTCCTTGAGCTAAATAGAACATATACGTTGTCTTGCCCATCATGTTCCTCGGGAGTCCATTCATCCTTTCTTCTATTCATAATGCTTTCTGTGTTCATTCTCAGCACATCCCAAAGCTTCCTCCCTAAATGGCACTGCTACTCCCTGGAGACAGGACATGCTCTGTGGCATGTGGCATCCTAGAGTCACAGGAGTCAGTGCCCCATCTCAAGACACTGAGGTTGCTATGGGATCCCACTAAGTCCAGATAGGGGTGTCATTATGTGAACTCAGGTACCCAAGAAGGAATCCTAAGTCCCTAGGAGAGTAGCTAAAAGCTGACTGGGAAAAGCCATGTGTAGTTCAACTTTTTTGTTTTTAATGATTCAAATACAAAAGATGACATGTGTGGACTCAAAGGTTCACTTTTCCTTCCTTCTTTCCTTCCTTCCTTTCTTCCTTCCTTCCTTCTTTACTTCCTCTCCAAACTCCAAGGCCGTGCTTCTTTTGCTGCTTCCTCCTGCCTGTTCCAGTTTCTGATAAACTCCATTTTACAAATTAGCCCTGAAACACACAGACAAGGGAACTGGCCCACTCAGCAGATATAGGACAGGATCCAGACTCCTAGTTATAAATGTTCCAAAGGTCCATAGACAGCAAGTGAAACAAACTGTTAGTGACCAGGAATTGGGCAATGTGACTGCAGCTATCTGAGACGTTTTCTATCTTGTCCACTGTGGCTTTGTATATAGTACCTTCTTGATGTCTTTGTCTAATAGGAGAGTAGGCTAATGCATCACATTTTCCACTACTGTGTCTTCAACATGGTTCAACATGAGTTTCTCAAAAATTAAATGCAGAACCTGTGAGATGGATCAGTGGACAAGGAAGGTGCTAACAGCCAAGCCAGGGTACTCAAGTTCAATTCCCATGACCCACCTAATACAAGAAGAGAACTAACTAAGGCAAATTGTTCTCTGACCTTCACATGGACGTGTGCTATGGCATACACACTGTGCCCACACCAAATAAAAAAGAATCAGCTTGCCTCCTCTGCCTACTCTTTCTCTTGGCATCCTCTCAGTGGATGTGAACAACACCAAGTGCTTACTGTATGACAGCTCTGAGCTGTGCAGTTAGGTATGGCGACGATGCTTACGCTTCACAACATGCCCATGAAGAAGATGCTATTATTTCCCTCATTTTACAAAGCCCCGGAACAAAACATTGTCCACATCCCTTCCAAGAGTCCATTCCTCATCCTCAGGTCCTACCCGTTGTCTTGCCAACCTTTGATGATTCTCCCTCTGCAAGGCTTCTCCCTTTGAATGGTCCCTTCCATTCCTCAGTGGCCCCTTCCATTCCTTATTGGCTCCTCCCATTCCTCATTGGCTCCTCCCATTCCTCATTGGCTCCTCCCATTCCTCATTGGCTCCTTCCATTCCTCATTGGTTCCTCCCATTCCTCATTGGCTCCTCCCACCCATCATTGGCTCCTCCCATTCCCCCATTGGCTCCTTCCATTCCTCATTGGTTCCTCCTATCCCTCATTGGCTCCTCCCACCCATCATTGTCTCCTCCCATTCCTCATTGGCTCCTCCCATTCCTCTTCCTAATGACTCGTTACCTACTCCAATTACACTAACTTTCAGTTATTTTGAAGCCATCCCATTTATAATTCAGATGCAGCTATGATTTTTTCCCCTTCAAAATAAAAAATGCTTTCTTTTAAATTTAAAAACAACATGGCCGCTCATCAAAATCAGAGGATTTTCCAAAATACAAAAATAAAACTAAAATCCCAAATCAGAATTTTTGTCTTTGCAGGTGATAACTGATATTAGTGTATTGATACTACTCCAGGTAGTTTATGGCCTTTCTGTACACACACACACACACACACACACACACACACACAGTGAAGCTGGTGATGGTATCTCCACCTAGAATCCAGATTCAGACCAGCAGGAAGAAAGGCATGTCAACGCCAGATAAACTGAATCTTGTCTCAAAAAACAAAACAAAAAATACAAATGAGATTGCATACATACTTACTGTACTCTGATAACACAAGGCCTAGGCATTATTAATATTCTTTATATTTGTCAACCTTAAAGTATTAGCCTGCATTTCCTGCATTTTTTAATCACTAATGATACAGAATATTTTTCATGGCTTCATAGGTATTACAAATTTTCTCTTGTGCTCCATATTTGCTTAAATTTTCTAGTAGCCTACCATATTTCTTCTTATGAACTCTTTATATATTAAGCATATTGAACATATTGTCATGTATACTGGATGGAAATTTCCATGAGCCATTTTACTCTATTTTGTTTGTTAAGAGCTTATATTATTTTTTCCATTTTTTATTTTATTTTATTATTTCAGAGTTTGAAATATTCATGCACTTGCATATTTTCTGGCCTCCATGTTCTGAAGTTATATTGCTGTTTCTAATTGTTCTGTGAAGGTCAGAGTTCCCACAGTCTATGGAGGCCCAGCTCCTAGCTGCGGTGTAAGCCTGATGCTTTAGTTTCTCACATTTTCATTGTGTGTGGGTTCCTTCTCCCACTTATACTCTATGCAACTAATAAAGTGTTATTCTGATCATTTGTCTTACATTCTTCACTGTGGGATATTGTAAGAAAAAATATAAAAATATTTAACAGTAAATAGAGGTTATAAAATATCTTGAAATTAAACTTAGTCCTGAAATTAAACCTTTGAAATCATGACTTTTCAACATAGACATGGAAGATCCTGAAACTTTGCTTTAGGAGTCCTGAATGTAAACAGTAAAGGAACTGAGGCTGAGGATGGTGGGGGGTGCTGAGGATGGGGGGGGGTGCTGAGGATAGTGGGGGGTGCTGAGGATGGTAGGGGTGCTAAGGATAGTGGGGGTGCTGAGGATAGTGGGGGTGCTGAGGATAGTGGGGGGTGCTGAGGATGGTGGGGGGTGCTGAGGATGGTTGGGGGTGCTGAGGATGGTGGGGGGTGCTGAGAATGGTGGGGGGTGCTGAGGATGGTAGGGGGTGCTGAGGATGGTGGGGGGTGCTGAGGATGGTGGGGGGTGCTGAGGATGGTGGGGGGTGCTGAGGATGGTGGGGGGTGCTGAGGATGGTGGGGGGTGCTGAGAATGGTGGGGGGTGCTGAGGATGGTAGGGGGTGCTGAGGATGGTGGGGGGCACTGCTCAGGATATTCTGCTACAGGGCAAGGGTGCTTCAGTACAAGCCAGATGGGAAACACTGAGTGCATAGCAACAGAGGCTGCCTTTGTCAGCCATCATGGTGAGCTGAGAAGTCACCATTCACACAGTTGTTCTTATCCATGGCTTGTCCCTCCCTCGTTCATGCTGTTCTCTGTTGGGAATGCCCTCACCCAAATTATTTCTGTGGCTCCTCTCAAATTCTCTGTACAAAAATGAGCTCTCTTTTTTTTTTTAAATCCCCAAACAAGAGACAAGGCTAACATGTGTATCATCTACTTTGCAAAGTTTGATTCCTCTTTTTCTCCCAGCACTCGTCACGTTTTGTCTCAAGTGCCTGAATGTGTGTTATCTCCTGTACCGTGAATCTGTAATGGCCAGAGATCAGATCTCTTGTTCAGATTCTCCTGCATTGTCAAATTAAGAGCAGGGCCATCCTTAAGCAACTCCATGGTTGACGGAAATGCTCACTACTACCTGGTCCATGTTCCTTCACTACGGAACAGCTTGCTGAAGAGAAGCATTTGAAGGGCCTGCTGGGATTGGGAACAATCATGAGTTAGTCATTCCTCTGTATTCTTAGCAGCTCTCCCCTGTTACTAACCGTGCCATGCTAAAAAACGGGCTGAGGTAGCGCCAACATGGCCTGAAGCATTCATGAATCCACAGGAGATACGCCTGGAGCCTTGGTGCCTATGTGCTGGGACCATCATACCTAGAAAGGCAACCCAGCCGTTTCCACAGCATCTCAATCCAGGACAAGGCTGTGTGAATATAAGTGCTTCCAATTCACGAAAACACAGCATGACTGACTGACGGTAGTTAGGTTAGCTCAAAGGCTCAGTGCGAACGCGTTTAAGGGCAGAGAGAGTGATGTCATACCTGAATGTTCACATCGGCCCCATTGTTCACTAACAATTCCAGACACAGAGCACCGTGAGTGGACGCTGCTGCAAAATGCAGAGGGGTGAAGCCACTGTTGTTGGACTGGTTCACGTTAGCACCGTAGTCGATCAGCTCGTTAACGACAGCATCCTGGCCGTTGTAGCAGGCGATGTGAAGGGCTGTGTTTCCATAGACATTGATTTCATCAATCTGCAAGGCATCCAACAAGGACAATTAAAATCACTGGAGCCAATTTACTCCATTTGCCACAAAAGGCCTAATGGCTCTGGTGAGAGAAAGAGAATTTCCACATCCGCATAATTATTCAGAGCTCACTAGCTCCCCAGCAGGCTATCCTGATAGCATGTGTACCCACCCCACCCCCTTTCCTGGGGAAAGAGAAGCAAAATTGAATATGACCAAAAAAAAAAAAAAGTTACAAGGTTATTAGAGGTTTCGGCCTGTGAAGGGGTTTATCCAGATAGAGATGGATAAATCAAATGGAAAGCAGAGAGACTTTCACAATGCTAGAAAAGGACAAACCCAACTAACTCATGGGCTTGGCAACGGGACCGTGAAGAGAGAGCACAGGGGTAGCAAGACAGTGGCACGTGAACCCCATGTTCTCCAGTCAGGCTCAGAATCAATTCTGTTTTCACTCCGGAGCCTGACCCCTCAACAGGGCAGGCTGGTCTTCCGGCAGAGCCAGACCTGCTCAAGGCTCTGGATGTTAGCGTCTTGTCTCACACAGCACCTGACTCTCCTTTCCTCCAGAGGTAAGATGCCCTGAGCATGGCTGCTCCTAGCCGAAGGAGAAGCTGAAGGAGAAGGGACAGACTGGCTGAGGAGCCAAGCTCTCTAACGCCATTGCTTATTCAATCCCCACCATCCATTAATTCCCTCCTGCTGTGAGCCAGGATTTCCAAAGTCTGCTTCTGACAGGCCTTTTAAAATGACTGATTATTACAAATTGTATAAAATATAGATGTTTCCTGGGAGGTGACAGGGCATGAGGCCAGTCTGGTCTACAGAGCAAGTTCCAGGGCAGCCAGGGTTACAGAGAAACTCTACCTCAAAAGACAAAAACAAGCAAAAAAAGAAGAGAGAGAAAAGAAAGAAATATAAGTGTCTGCATACTCCTCTATGCCTATAGTCTGTTTCTGGTTTCCTGCTAGTCACCCCCTCACACCCTATCAGCTCACATAAACTAAGAAATACATGCATGATCCAAGAAAACAAGTTTTTCTCCACTTGAATAAAAATGCAAACAGGATTTCACTTCAGAGCAGAAGGAAACCCAGAGAGAAAGACGTGACCCGCAGCGATATGGCCATCAGAGCTTACCTCCACCCCCAGGTTCAAGAGATGTTTGACAACGTTGATCTGCCCATTGGAGGCTGCAGCATGCAGTGGGGTGTAGCCCTTCTTGTCTTTGCAGGTAACTTCTGCACCGTGGTTGATGAGCAGAGTCACAACGTCCAGGTGGCCTTGACAAACAGAGCAGCAAAACCATAGTCAACCTTTATAAGACAATGTGACAACTCACTGCACAGGAGAGATAATTCTTAGCTGTTTTTACCACTAGTATTTCCCTGATCCATTTACTTAAAAAAAAAAAAAAAAGCTGCCTCATGAAAGATAAACAATGAGCATTTATTGAGCACCTACTATGTACCAGACATTATAGAAATCCCATGGGGAGAAAAAGGATGATTCATATATACGGCTGGAATGAGACGTAGCAAAGGTGGTGGCTATTTACCACGATACCAAATAAGAACCAGATGCTGACAATGTATCAGTAGCTCCACCTTTTAAAAGTTGTACTGGTGTTGAGTGTGTAATCCCAGCATTTGGGTGAAAAATCAAGCCAGTTACAGGTTCAGACACAGCACGGGCTGCACACTTAATTCCAGATCAGCCTAGATGACTTAGCAAGAGCCTCCAAACAGACACAGTAAGAGCAACAAATGAAAACAGTCACCATCCGTACCACAAAAAGCCTAGCAGTAAAAATTTAGTTTAGAAACCAATTTAAAAAAAAAAAAATCAGAATACTTACATATTACTGTTTAATCTGAAATTACCATTGCCTTGTTGGGTCTTAATGAAATGTCCATAAAAAGACAATTTCTTATGTTTCCATGTAAAATAACTCCCATCAGTCATTCACTAAATAGAAAGCCTCCCTAAGCTCGGCTTTTGTGGTTCGTTTGGGCTCTGTTCCCCAGTCCACACGGCACACGTGTTGGGCCTTTATCTTATAATTGAAGATCATTTAAAGCCTAAGTTCAGTACTATAAATGTTGCAGCTAACTGAAGGTCAGGAGACAAACACTGAGTCCGAGACCTACAATTTGTATGGGAGGCTAAGGGGTGGAGGTAAAATGTGCTTTATCAAAATTTAACTCCTAACCTAAAAAATCTTTTATATAGAAAAATATTTTAGTTAGGTGGTGCCGACTCGAGCTACCTGCTGTAGTTCTTATCCTGTCTCCTGAGAATTGTATGTCACCCTATCTGTAACCTGATGGCATGAGCAATAATGATTTGACTTCTTTGGGTCACAAAAATATTTTAACTATACATCAGCAAAGCATGTAAGCTGGAACCCCCCACCCCCACCCCGTGCGCCGGTTCTTTGAGTAGTTCCGTGTACATTGTGCCCAAAGGGGCAGGCATGGTGGCACACCCCTGGAATCCCAGCACTTGGGAAGAAGGAAGATGAGTTCAAGGTCTTTTCCTACACAGAGAGTTAATTCTTATAAAATTTAAAGATTCTTTGCATCTGTAATTCTGAGAATTCATTCAGAAATCTTTAGATGTGGGATTTGTTTTATTCTCACCCCAATCTACTCCTTTCTGCCCTACAATTAATGTTAATTTTTGAAATGATGGTAACAGATATGTATGCTTATGAAACTGACTCAAACAAGCAAAAATGCTCAAAACAAACAAGCAAATGAAACAAAATAAAAAATAATCACTAATCCCTGGAAATACCATCTAATATTCCAGTATTTATTTTCCAAATTTCCCTTCCCTATATAGAAGCTTCCACAGCAATGGAAAATATTATACATATTATTGTATTAAATATACCTCTTTATGATGCATCTCCCTTTACTGTGTCACATGATGTAATTTATAAGTTCCCATGGCCACCATTGCTGTACTCCCTTCTGTGTCCCAGTGTGTGGCTCATCTGGGATTTACCAGAACAATAGCCCATGGACGGATGTCAGCTTGTGTGCATCTAAGTCTGGTAGAACCCTATCTTCTGTTTTAACTGCAGTTTGTTCTCCAATCAGAAACACACAGAAGGATCTTAGTTATTCATCTCTCAGGTCTGACTGAGGATAAACTCTGAGTACTATCATTTGCCCAACATCTTTGTGATGATCAAAAGGAGAGGACAAAACAGAGATGCGATCTTTTCAACTCTAGTGAAGTGGACAGAGGGAACCCTGTGGGCTTCCACTTGTGCCCAGCACAGCAGAAGCCTGATCTACTGGGATCCTCCACTTCCTTATACAGAGGAAGCTGCCTTCTCTTCTTTCCCTTTGCTTCTTTCAAAAATATTTAGAAGCGCAAAGATAAAGAGCATCGTGTCCTTGCTTTGTTAACCAGCCAGCTCTCTTTCCTAAACACTTTGATGGCATAACAAACTAACAGACAAGCAATGTTTGTAGCTTTCCAATCCAGAGTGAAGAATGTTCAGAGAGGTCCAGGCCATGAGTCATCCTTCCCTCTTTTGGGATAAATAAACCTCTGACAGGGCAACTGTCCAACTAGAGTACTTTATAAATGCCAGGAAAACAGGCCAAATCTTCATTCAAGTTAAATCCATTTAAGTCAGACTTGTCCTACATGGTCAACAATCAGCCCATGGCATGTGTTGTCAAGGTCATCTGCCTGTGGTCTTTAATTGTTGTTCAATATGTTGGGGATTAAAACCAGGGTCTTGTGCACAGTAGGCACTTAACCTACCATTGAGGTAGCGAAGACCTTGGCACTTTCTTTCCACACACAGAATACTCACCCATGTATGCTGCCCAGTGGAGAGCACGTCGGTCCTTCTTGTCAAATGCGTTGATGTTTGCCCCTTTGGCCAAGAGTAAATTGACCATCTGAAAGATAACACACAATGAAATCAGGTGTTCCCTCCAATGCTGCTGGCTCCTTGTTGCTTGCAGATGATCTAAACCAAATTAGCATCAAGCCTAACAGCAGCTCAAGGATTTATACTAGGTAGACAGACTAGAAAGACTGGCTCGTGTCAAAGGAGAAGACTGAAATGACAATCTACTGTTTCAACTCATTATGGTCTGAATTTGAGAATGGATATAACTGTCCAGGCAACATACCTCTATTACTCTCACATTCACATAAAGTCTCAACAGTGGTTCCATCTGTGGCTAACAGGGTCTAAGCAGTGTGGCCCAGATCCCAAGGCCAAGAACACTCACCTCCATGTGTCCGTTCAGAGCTGCATGGTGCAAGGCTGTGCGCCCCCCTCGGTCCGAGACATTGACACTGCTCAGTAATGGAATGATCACTTCTGCACACTTAACGGCCTTATTGGCTGCTGCCACATGGAGGGGGGTCTGCCAATTCTTGTCTCTTGCATTGACATCAGCCGAGTGTTTAATCAATACTTGTACTGCCTCCTACAACAAAAGTAGTTTGCAGGATCACTGACAAATGCCCAGTCAATACTTCCTATGGGTAAGGTGCTTCTCTGGACATAGGAACTGTAGTAAGAAAGGAAAGATGGCTGCCCTCCCAGGCAGGCTGTGGACAAGCCAAGTCATACGAGGTAGAGATCTAAGAGGTAACACAGAATGAGGCAATCTCTCTATCTTGCTCTTTCAGGTCAAGAGCCTAGCCCCCATCTAAAATTAAGTTCGCTTTCTAAAGACACAGTTTTCTGATGAGGCATCCTTGGATCACCTGAGAGCAGTGTCTTAGTCAGGGTTTCTATTCCTGCACACACATCATGACCAAGAAGCAAGTTGGGGAGGAAAGGGTTTATTCAGTTTACAATTCTACATTGCTGTTCATCACAAAAAGAAGTCAGGACTGAAACTCAAGCAGGTCAGGAAGCAGGAGCTGATGCAGAAGCCATGGAGGGATATTCCTTACTGGCTTGCTTCCCCTGGCTTGCTCAGCCTGCTGTCTTATAGAACCCAAGAATACCAGCCCAGAGATGGTACCACCCTCAAGGGGCCCTCCCCCCTTGATCACTAATTGAGAAAATGCCCCACAGCTAGATCTCATGGGGGCACTTCCCCAACTGAAGCTCCTTTCTCTGTGATAACTCCAACCTGTGTCAAGTTGACACACGAAACCAGCCAGTACAAGCAGTCATGTGCAGATGTGCATATCAGGTAAAATATCTGTAAAAAAAAAATCTATAAAAACTGTCCTCTAAAATGAGAAGAGTCTGGGAATAAATAAGCTAACAAACTCCCAAAGCCTGTCAAACATTCTTGGACCACATTTTGAATCTAGGTTCTCTGTGCCAATATGTAGCACGTGACCTTCCATCTTGTGAAATCGATAAGCAGTCAAAGGAAGTAATTAATGACTGTCTCAGTTTAAAGCTATAATAAAATGATTCCAACTTTTCCATTACAATTAGTAAAGCTTCTTTGGTTTGTTTTGGTTTTCCATTTGTTTATTTTGAAACAAGATCTCAGAAAGTTGTCCCAGGATGGCTTGGAACTCACAATGCAACCCAGATTGTCCCTAAACTCATGATCCTCCCATCTGAGCCTCTTGTGTGACAAGACTATGGGTGTGCACTACCAGGCCTGGCTATAATGAGCAGCTTCTTTTGCTGTTCTGTTCATTATTTTTTTACACAATTGTTTAGACTTTTGATTTTGATTTCCTTTCCTTGACCCAATCAGCTTACTCATTTCTTTACCTATAACTTTCAGCTCTACCTATACCATAGAAGGGAGATGTCTCCACCCACCCAAGACTATTAGTTTCAGCATTTTTTTATGACTACTATTTAGTCAAGTGACTTATATAGTTCTTTTCAAGAAGAAAATATCCACTGATTACTTCTCTCTTCTTCCAGAGACTCCCCTAGGATTCATTAGTAGTATTATTCAAAGATGCCTTGTCATTGTGGCATCAGTAAGCTGGTGAAAGGCATCAGTACCACACAATTGCTACTCTTTATGAACCCAGAAGTTATTTTTAGGAACCTCAATCACCAGAGGATGGATTTGAACTCAGCAAAATCAACATTTTGAGCCCAGATGTAAATGTTTATGAAAAAATGTTCTGTAAGTCAGAACTAGCAATATATTGAGATAAACAGCTAACTTGGACAGCAAAATGTGAGTAAAAAGAAATTGGAGAAACCTATCATACTATTAAAATGAATAGTACAGTAGTTTGGGAACTTCTTCTAGATGATGCAAGTAAAATTCCAGTAACTACTGAGACCTAAACAAATAAAGACTAGATATACACTGCCCACCCTCAGAAGGCTGAAAAAAATATTACTCAATATTCCACAAGTCTGTTTTAGAGTAAAACATAAATATGTATTTTTTTCACATTTATTTGTGTGTATAAGAACAAGTTGTTGGAGTCAGCTCTCTATTTCTACCATGTGGGTCTTTAGGCTTACTGGCAAGAGACTTTGCCTGCCCAGCCATCTCACAGGTCCCACATACACTGTGATGCTCACGTGAAACATTGCTAGAACTGCAAAGATCAAAAGATATTAATCTCCACTTGGAGCTGTTATTTACCTCAGGGTTGGCACCATGCCCTTGGCTCTTTCCTCCCTTACATAGAGCAATCCTCAGGGAAGAATGGGCCTTCCTCTGAAGAATTCAGGCTCACCCTCTCATCCATTCCCTTTGACTGGACCTCTGTGCACAGTGATGATTGAAAGTGCTCTTACAGATTCTAATGTGTACCTTTAAACTAAGAGTCCTAAAACTTCCCAGATCTAGTGGCACACAGAACTGTAATCTCAGCTATTTGGGAAGCTAAGGCAGGAGGATTGCAGTTTGAGCTACAGACTAAACTTAAGGCCAGCCCAGGCAATTTTGTAAGTATACTATCTTAATAAGAAAAGTCAAAGGGGGATTAGGAATTGTGGTAGTTTAAATAAAAACATGTAATCATAGGGATTAGCACTATTAGGAGGCATGGCCTTGTTGGAATAGGTGTAGCATTGTTGGAGGAAGTGTGTCACAGGAGATGGGCTTTAGGTCTCAGATACTCAAGTCAGGCCTCCATTGTCTCTTCTTGTTGCAAGCAGATCCAGATGTAGAACTCTCAGCTACCTCTCCACCACATCTACCCACACACCACCGTGTTTCCTGCCATCACAGAAATGGACTAAACCTTTGCACTGTAAGAAAGCTCTAATTAAATGCTTTCTTTTATAAGAGGTGGTCACAGGGTCTTTTTGAGCAATAGAAACCCTGACTAAGCCAGGGATGTAGCTCATTGACAGAATGCTTGTCTAGCGTATGGGACCTGAGGCTCAATTCCCAATATTGGGGGATGAAGGAAGAGGTCTGTGCAAGGCACCCAAGGACCAGAGATACCAACAGTAACAGAGCAAGTGTCATCCCAGCATTGAGGCTTCTTATAGCTCTGGGGAAAGCTTTACACTGCTGGTATGTGGTGGTAAAAAGCAGTGACGAGTTTAATCAGCTCTGGCAAGAATGTGGCCAAGGCAGAGAAAAGCCATTAGAAGACTGTTACCTTCACAGTTGTATAAGCAAAAGATAAATAAACTATCTCATCCTGGACATACATGCTATTCTGTATATATATATAGCTTAAATATAAATGGGGTACACTATTTTGAAGATGTGTTCCACAAAAAATGTTTTGCAGATACAGGACATAAAATGGTAGCACCCATTTCTCACATTCACAGCAAAGCAATAATACACACTGTCACTTGAGCATTTTCGCCTTAGTTCAGTGTTATTTCACTGTGCTTGTATGGGTTCTTGCTTCTGTTAGGTGTTATGTGAATTTAGGACAGATAAAATATTCAAGATCATTCACAAACGTATTCTGTTGGGAGATAAGACTAGAGAATTCAGGAGAAATTTATAATTGAAAGTTAATAAAATATAATTATCTTTTTTTCTCTTGGTGCTGGCGATCAAACACAGTGTCTGCATGCTAAACCATTGTTCTACTAGCATCAATATTCTCAGCATAAAATGACTGATTATTAACATAACGTAGGGGAAGTGAATAAGACGTAGCCTAGATACATCTAAATAAATACTTAAGAATCATTCACAATTCATTCATTAATTCAAGGCAATATGCTAAGCAAAGATCGTATAGAGTTATATGCAAGTGATATTTACATATAAATAAATGCTTTTTGTTTGGGAGGCTGGAAGATCTTGAGTTCAAGGCCTGTGCTGTAATCAGTATCTTTAAAGTATTTTAACAATATACATATTTTGTCTTGTTTTTGACCCCACACAGTTCATCTTTCAAAGTGTCCATGCCTGTTTTCATGAATACTGCAGCTGAGCTGAGAGACTGAGGTGAGAAACTACTATGGAGGTATCTTAATCCAGCAACAAGGCTGCTCTGATCATATCCAAAGACCTTCTAGGTCTGTGTGATCCAGCTGGAATGCCAACAGGCCCTTAGTTGGCCCTCTGGCTGGAATCCTTTAGTATACACCTTTAATCCCAAACAGTGATGTCTAATAGAAGAGCAGACAAAGTGACAAATCAGAGAAGGATTTGACAGAATGAGTCAGAGATAGGATGCACCCAATTCTCAGGAAAAAAAATCTATGTAAGAGCAGCACAGGGAGAGAAAGTCAGTTGGGAGTCAGTGCAGTGAGTGCAGTGAAGGTGTGTTCATCCATGAGTTCATGCAGTTCAGTGCAGATCAGCAGAGGTAGATGAAGCCAGAGAATGAGAAGGAGCCAGAAGATTAGAACAAACTTAGAGAGTTGGTTTGATCCCAAGAAGATCAATGCAGTGAGAAGCTGAGAGAAGCCAGATTGAATCAGTCAGCTTGGAGAAGAGTCTGAGGCAGAACAGCTGAGTTGAAATAGCCAGCCAGAGCTCAGAAGGAACTAGCAAGAGTGAGTTTATTCAGAAGAAAGTCTCCAAGACAATTATATCACATGAATAAAAGTTACTTTTACAAACTTCAAAGGTGAACGTGCTATCTGTCCTTTTGCATAAAAAGTTTGAAGACCCCTGGAATAGCCATTGGTTGAATTATCAGAAACTGAAAATTATCAAGTCTGATTAAAGTTTTATTTGCTGCAAAAATGTTGCTTATAATTAAGGTACCTCCTAAGGAGGAGGCTGTGCTGAAAGTCAGTGGCCTCGGTGTTAAAGCAAGGGTCAGTTGTGAATTTGATGCATTGTTTTGAATAGTGAGTAAAAAGTCCTAGTGTGCACCAGGGATGAAGACATAAGGACATGATCCATGTGTGCTGGGGAGAGGTGGGTGCCAGAGCCTGAGAGCACACGCATTAGCTACACGGAAGCATTAGCTACACGGACGCATTAGCTACACAGACACATTAGCTACACAAACACAGGGAATACAAGCAGGAACCCAACCCCAAATCTTAGAAACCACCAAGAGAATCTAGACTTGTATAGGATGGGGCACATGGTCTTTAATCTTTATCAACTCTGACTCCAAGGTGACCATGACATTGGGCTGCAGTTCAAGAGTTCAAGTTTATTTTCAGTCAGGGTAATGTACATGGCAGGAAGCCTCTTTCCTGTGAACTTTTCCCATGTGACTGCAAATGTCACCACACTGGACTTTCATGTCCAGCTCTTACAGATAAGGGATACCCTGAAGAGCCGTGACCTTTATTTTTCTCTCTACTTTTGTTACATGTTTTTCCTCCACCATTCTCCATTTTCATATTTCTATCTGTTTGCTTCATTTTCCTAATGTAAGAGGGCTCCATTAAGAAATAATTAGCATATAAAGGAGTTCTTAATTTCTAAAAATTAACGTTTTAAAATATGAAAATATCCACAACACAGTTGCTGCACCTAACACTCTAGGAACATTACAGAAGAAGGGCAGAGGGATTGTAAGAGGCAGGTCAGGAAATTTACTGTGAGGCTGTGACTTCTAGGAATGTCAGGAACTACACTCAAAGTTTCACCAACTTGACTGCCCAAATGTGAGTTGAGCAACAACAAATATGCTAAAGTAGACAGAGAAAATCCCATGACCTACATGAGGAACCACGGGCAAGGAATGCTGGGAGTAAGAGAAGCAGTCTTTCCCAGGGAAAAGCACATCGACTGGTTACCTAATACCAAATGGTCAGCCCTGAAAACACACACACAAGTAACATACAGACTGAGTAAGTAGTAATTATATTTATATGTTTATTTATGTTTTTTATTTTTAGATGTTTTTATTATTTATTTTATATTTCATATAAATATATATGGTTCATATATATATATATATATATATATATATATATGCAACAACAACTAATAAAACAAGAGGCTACAAATTTGGAAGAGCGCCAAGGAGGAGTATATGGGAATACCCAGAGAAGAAAGGGAAGAGGTAAATGATGCAAACATATTGTAACCTCAAAAATTAAAATAGTATTTTTTAAAAATCATAAAAATGTAGAGCACTTGCCCATCCTGCACAAGACCCTAGAACTAATGACCAGTACAAAAAAACAACAAAGGCTGTGGCATTAAATTCACAAACATATAAAACAGAGCAGCCTAGTGGTTCCCCAAGGGGCCCTTTCCATGCACAGGCACCCTCAGTTCATCTGCTGATGGCTGAAGTTGAGGCTGATGACCCATCAGCAGGCTGACTCAGGGTATAGCGATTTCTACCAGACTTGGATAAGTCTGCCAAGTCAGTATCCTGGCATAAATGTATCCAAATGTTAATTCTCCTTAGTTATTTATAATTTTAAGCTGTAGCTTATCCTGCCAAATTGGCTTAATATATTTAATAGAAATCTAATATTCAGACCATACCAAATCCTTGCTTTAAAAATGATTTTAAAGCTGTGTTCCGATTTCAGGCATGCCAACCTTGGAAGTGCTTTAACTTTGGTTTTGTGAAGAAATAATTTTATGACTACTTAGGAGACTAAGTTTTTAAATCAAAGATGGTTTTCTTTTCCTATATTTGCACACTGGGTAAAATTTAATGTCTAGGAGTTTCCTAGCTTAAATATACAAGGTGAAGAAGAAATTAACACAGGAGGAGGGAGGCTGGTACTTTCTGGACTAAGAAAAGATACTTAGTAGCTTCTCAACTATCTGTGGTAAAGGTCTAGTTTTTTTAACAATTACATTTTCAGCTAAGTGTGCCAGTGTAACACACCATAATCCCAACTCTCAGACACAGAAGAACCATCACAAATCCAAAACCAGCATGAAACCCAGTCTCAAAAAATTTAATTATCATTTCCAGTGCTTCACAACCCAGAACTTGCAAAATATAACAGAAAGCAATTAGAATGAAAATAATGAAGGATAACAGTATTGACATATTGTTATAGGTAAGAGGTAGGGAATTTTTATTTTGTGAGTCTTTTGTTTTTCCTTTTCTTTTCACTTGCTTGTCTGGTTTTACTGAGGTGCGGCTTCCTGTGCAGCACAGGCTGTCCTTGAAATCAAGATCCACTGGTCACAGATTCTTGAATGCTACAATTGCGAGGACAAGTCACTATGCCTGGATATGGAGTTATTCAATTTCTTCCAAAGTTTCTGGAAGTTCACAGGCAGATCACAGCGCCGTGGCCCCAGGGCACAGGCCCAACACGCTGTGTTCTTTCAAAGCCCTCTTTTCTCTTTTAATGAACAAACACTAGGGAGGATCCTACTATTTCTCCTAAATGAAAGTTCCAGCCATGTTAGTGCTCAGTCTTACAGCTGTAGGCCTTTTTGGATGATGCCCCGTGGCAGCCTGCCCTACAGAAGAGGCAGATTTGGGGAGGGGGGAGGGGGGAGGGGGAGGGGAGGGGGAGGGGGGATGGGGACAGACAACCGTGGATGCCACAAGTCACCTGGTTTCCACTTTTTATGAGTTTCTGTCTTTATGCAGCCAGTCCGATGAGTAGGTGCACACACTGCAGCACATGGGAAAGCTGAAGAGACGCTGCACACATCTCAAAACTACCACCTCCACTTCTCACTCTCTAATGTGCACTGCACTTACCTTGGCCACAAATCCCTGTGGGGAAGTAAGGCTTAGAACTAGACACAGTTTTTGCAGATGTAAGCAATGTCAATTCAGTGAATTATAATTTGCTTTAGACCAGGCTCTGGGTCTTAAAACAACTCTGTATTCTGCTCAGAGCTTAGCTGGTGCCTTGCACATACTTTACGTTCAGTAACTTTGAATGGCATAAATACAGGGACACGAATACCAGCAAGGTTGGTAAATACTAACTGGCATATGTTAACAGGACAGTTACTGTGCTGTACTGTTCCTGAGGTCACACATGAATCCTGAATGCTTAGACTGTATTACTGTAATCCTTTGGGGGCTTTTATCTCATATTGATTATAGCATTCTCATGTTCTGTAAGCACATAATACATTGGTGCTCAACCAATTTGCTCAATTAACAGGACTGCTCTTTTAGAAGTGTCTAATATCAAACTAAACTCACCCCACTAATGTATTATTAGGGCACACTTATTCTATAGCCTAGTAATATGAAGGGGCTCACTGAAGACTAAGGGATAGGAGAACACTATAGGGACTATTCACAAAACCTTGTTTTTGAATGTTAGGAAACACAAACACAAAAGTATTCATACTGAGCTGGAGATCTCCCTGTTGGCTAGCTTTCACAGTGCTGGGGGTATGGAGGCTGGGGGAGAAAAGGCATCAACAATCTTACCCAGCTGTGAACCCTAGGGACTATGACACCAACCTGTCAGGCAAAATGTGCTTATTTGCACTATAGTGGCGTGAAAGTTATAAAGGTAACTCAATATCTCCCTGATTGGATTTGAAATGTACTTCTGAACTCCATAGTTGGTACTATAAACCCCACTCACAAGTCCATGGTACTGGTATACCACAGGTACTGGAGAAAATTCCCTTCTGTTGTTTAACACACAGACAAAGACCACTCTCAGCACTAACCAGAGAGGCCTTTTTCCAATGGTCTGCAGTGAATGCAGAGACTCATGGCTAAAAGGGTGCTGCGAATCATGGCAGTCGAGTAATCACCCTTAAACTAAATATACTCTCACCTCCAAAGCTCAGAGGCATCAGGGAAGATGAATTGGAAAGAATATAAGAGCCAGAAGACAGGCTGCAAGCTGCAATCTTCTGGGCAATACATGATCGCTGCAATCACAAACCCTCAGCTGCAGCGGTGGGTCGCACAACTAGCCCTGCGCCAGAATGGGCTCAGACATGGCCCAGACATGAACAGTTCTCTGTTGCTAAAGTCTATTCAACTGATAGATTCAAGGGAAGAAGGTATCGTTGCCTTCAATCATGTGCCCACTGGTACTCCACCAAGCTCCGATGCAAAGTTCCAAACCAATGGTTACATAGATGCCTCTCATTAAAGGAAATGGAGACCAAACATAATGCATATGGGAAATGGACAAATAGGAGATACCTCATAAAAGTCAGAAGAAGATATTTTTGAAGGTGGGGGAAGATTATAAAGTTTTTAAATAACTAACTTAAGACAGTATATGAATTTCTTTAAAAGTATCACCAATAGGTTTCTTACTATGTCAGAATCTCAGAGATTAAAGTAGATTAATACTCAGAAAGTCCTTAGCACATGGTGAATGCTCAATAAATTCTCAGAATGGCAACGTTTTAAAAAAAAAACAAAACACAATGTGCTCAATCCAACTCCCCAAAATCAGGATGCAAACTTTAACTTTTCTAACCCAAACATAGTTTTTAGAAGAGGGAAGTGAAAAGTCCGGCAATTTCCCTTTGGTGCCCTTCAGCCCATCACGGCAGAAGGAACTCAGGTCTGATGCCAGCACATTCATACTCAGGCCCCAAACATCACAATCTTCGCAGCCCTGTGCTCCCTGAAAGCCACTGCGGTAACACAGTGCATCCACCCAGTAAGCCTCAGTGCGGGCTTTTCTGTGCTCAGCCCCAGGCTTGCATCCTTACAGAAAGCAAAGCAAAGCAGCCAGAGGAGCGCACTGGGCACAGGAGCCTCAAGTCTTCCTTATCTCTGTTGGCCACTGTTACAAAAAACTGTTTCTCTGATATACAAGTTAAAGTCTCTCCATTTCTCCACCACCTTGGAGAAAGTCAGCAAAGAAGGAAGATGGGACCAGCGGAGCACTGGGTGGCAGGCAATGCCGATCGGTTCTGAATTGTTTTGATCCTGGGACACTCAAATATGTCAGGTGACAAGGTTGAGGGTACCGTAGAGTTTAAAAGCTTTCCAATGAAGAAAATGTTTTTACTACACACTCATTATCAACCTCAGTTTGAAGAATGGATGGATGTACCAGCTCATCCTGTAACGCAGCATCCTCTTTAGCAAGACCTAATGAGCCAAATACCAAAACAACAGTACAAACGCCCTCTCCTTTTCGTTAGGCCTACTTCTCTTTCTCCCAGTTCTTAGAAAGGAGAGGCATGAAACAACAGCCAGAGGACCAAATTCAGAAGAAAAAAAAAATGAGCTTGAATTTAGGGCCTCCACAGCACCGTGCTGAGCCCAAGTTCAGATGTTCAGTGCATCTAACTCTAACGACAGACTCAGACACTCCAGTTTTCATTAGAAATTGGTCAACTGTGGAAGATACTATACACGCATCATCTTTTGTGAGTTTACACCTAGTTCCTCCCTGGCAAGAGCCATCCCCAGGCAGTTTTTTCTTTTTTACCCAGAAAACCTGCAGAGGTTGCTGGTTAGTTGAGGAAGCCACGAGTGCCCTTCACAGACATGGAAATATAAAAACCGTACAACCCATCATCGGGTCAGCTCGGCTCAAACATCAAGACATACAATGATACCAGAAGGTGGCTAAGGGCAAATGGATGACGATATAAGGATCTAAACATTTGTATTTTTGTAAGGGTGGCTGCTTAAGAAGGCCACAGGCTACGGCAACCATGTACTATATGTCCTTCCTCCCCTAAGGCTGGGGACCGCATCCTTTGTACCTGTGTATTATTTGCTTTGTAGTTCTATCAGCACGTACACTACCTCATATATAGAAAGTGCCTAAATTCTTTTAGCTAAAAAGATCTCATTCTTGGTAGGGAAGAAAAGACTATTTGTTTACGTATTTTAAAAGACATTAAATTTATTCAGGATTTAGCCTCTGAGGTGCTCCCATATGAAGAAGCTGGTCTCTTGAGGCTGGTCTTCCTATCTTGAGCAGTCATCATGATGTTTTCTCAGGTACAACAGAAATAAAACATAGAACCTCAGATGAATTCCCTCCCTCCTTCCATACAGACTGCGTGGAAAGAGAATACAGCCAACCCCCTTTTAAAAACAACTCCAAACACCAAGCACACGGAAGATAATAAGCACTGAGCTGCCACATACTAAGTAGATCCTGAAATCCCCAGATAGCTGCCACAGAGGAACATCTGGCACTGAGGCCAGGCACAGACACATGTCATGTGGGCAAACTTACTGGTGAACATCATCACCTCCTCCAATGTCAGAGAAGCTCTGCTGGCCAAAGTCACCCTCAATACTCAGTGCCTTTGAGGTGAGAATCTTGTGCCCTCTGTGGCCAGGCTGATATTTACTGGTCCCCCCCCCCCACCAGCCCTGTTCCCATAGTGGCCCTCCGTTTCCCTCCATTAACCTCCCACTAGACCAGCCGAGCCATTGGCCATGATCATCCGCATCCCTGAAGTCCAGACCTACGTAAATAATGATGACATACTTATTGTCTTTACACATCTCCAGAATTCAACAACAAACTAGCTTTTCAACTGTTTCTAGAACATTCTAAATTTGGGATCCATCATAGAATAATAATAGTAATAATAACAACAATAGCAGTAAAAGCCTCCTGTCCCCCCTTCCCCCCCCCCCATGGAGTTTACATTCCAGTGACATATTTCCCAGATTGTATCTTGAAAAGAACAGGCTAGTTCCCAGGACTTCAACCTTCTCACCCCCACCCCACCCCACTAAGCCTGCTCAGTGAAGGACACCGCTGTTTACCTGCCAGCTTCTTTTCCACCCATTCTCCAAAGATGCCAAAATGCTGTGAGGTTTGCACCTAACAATCTCTGAACTGACTGGTCTTCCACCCCACCCCTCATCCTTCTCCTATTGCTCTGGCTGGCAACTATCAGAGCTCCTGTATGCAGCCCCACTTCTACCCTGCCACCATGGTGGTTGCTCTGAAGATCTGCTGAGCCCACTGCCAATTACTCACAGGGCAGCCCAATGATCTGACTGACCCTGCACTATGCTCTCTGTCCCAAGAACCTCCACCTGCCTCAGGTTCACTCCTCTGCCTCTTCTCTTCTTGCACCAGCCCCTCCTCCTCCTGACTTGCTGGGCCCCTGCTTATCCTTTAAGGACTAGCTTGACTGACCTCTGCTCTGAGGAGATGTGCCATGCTCTCCCAAGGTTGCTCATTTCCCCCTCTCTTCCCATTCTGGCATTGCATGGATCCGCTTGCTGTGTTCCCTCTGTTCCAGGCTGAAGACCCACCGAAGTCAAGGTTAACTGTGTCCGCCTCAGATAACCAAGAACCCTCCTACTGTTCCATGTCTGACATTCACAAGACACACAAAGACCTGCCCATTTTGGGTAACCCTCTTGCTCTAGACTTAAAAGGCATGTTTCTACCAATGACTGGCTTTGCCCTACTCTCTCTGTGCCAAGAACCTCCATCTGACTTTGGTTCACTCCCCCACCTCTTCCCTTCTTGAACATGAATACTCTGCTTTGTCCTTCTCTCCTCATGGCTTGCTGGGTCCCTGATTATCCTTGAAGGACTCAATGCAAAGAGCTTTTTCTACAGACCATGGAAGGTATTAGATTAAACGGGAGATCACTCACTTCACTTCTGGAGGCAACGGCCCGGTGCAGTGGGGTCAGCCACATGTTGTCCTTAGCATTGACACGAGCTCCTGCAACCAAACAGCACAAGTTAGGGCCACAACATAGTCAAGGGCTGCGTGCTGCTCCTACTTGCATGGTATAGCCAGCAGATCTTTTCTTTGTATCAGTTGTAATTCAACAAGATTTTATATGAGATAAAGGGGTCAACAGACATCTGTCTTGCCCTGAAGTCCTATTAGTTCTCTAGTACTAGCCAGATATTTTGATTCAAAAATCCATATTGCATGAAGTTTTCAGACAGGAGCCTATGCAGATTGTTCATAACTTCTTCATGCTATGGAGCAGAAAGACAGAGTCAAGCCCATGACAAGACTGGCTCATACTGTGAGACATGATCCATGCTTCACTGAAACCAGGTCATAGCACAGGATATGAATGAAAGCTACATATGAATGGACTCCTGGAAAACAGAATATACCATGTTCCCTTGACATTTCTAAAACTTCCCTTGGGAGCAAGACTTCCAAAGATACATTGGAACAATAGAAACATCCTACAAAGTCTTTGGTTCAAGGTTTTGATAAATCCTTCTGTCAGCAGGTGGTGGTTCGAATGTCCTTGGCCCAGGGAATAGGGTATTTTGAGGTGTGACCTTGTTGAAGTAGGTGTGGCCTTCTTGGAATGGTTGTAGCCTTGTTGAAGGAAGTGTGTGTCACTGTGGGGCTGTGCTCTAAGACCTTCATCCTAACTGCCTGGAGGTCAATTTTCTCCTAGAGGCCTTCAGATAAAGATGTAGAATTCTCAGCGACTCCTGCACCATGCCTGCCTGGGTGCTCCCACACTCCAACCTTGATTAATACTCTGAACCTGTAAGCCAGCCCCGATTAAATGTTGTCCTTACAAGAGTTGCCTTGGTCATGGTGTCTGTTCACAACAGTAAAACCCTAACTAAGATACAGCTCGAGACTATTTCATAAAAGAGCTGTGAACAGGAAGAAGGAGATGGTACCTATAGATGCAGTGAGAAGCGTCCATTTAGGTCTTAGGAGAGTGAAGACCCTCATGAGGGTGGAGTAGGGGAATGAATAAAAGAAATTAAAGGGGTAAGGAAAAGAAAGGAAAGAGGGGCAACCTGAGGATAAAAGCTGAGGAAGTGAGTCAGGTGGAAACAGAGTTTAAACACAGAACCTTCTAGAAAGGCAAAAACCTTCTAGAAGGGTATCAGGAGATTTCTGCAGGTAAAAGACTATTTAAGCCACAGACTTAAAGAAATAATGAAGCACAGAACTGATAGTATTTTTATCTGTAAACAAGTACCATCAACAGCATTCATCACAGAAACCAGCATACTCCTCAAACAAAGGGGAACCCACACAACCCCTCCCCCTCCCATCTCACTTCTTCTGTTTGAGATGTTATCAACACAGCGTTGTTTTGTTTGAGAGCTTAAGCTTATTGTAGCAAGCTGTCAAGGTTGAGAGCACTGATAAGCTTAATGTTAAACAAAGTTAAGACAACTTGAAAATCAACTTTTCATTAAATTTTATCCAGTCTGAATTTTTTTTTTTAAGTCCCTTACCTGTGTGAAGACCACAATAGAATGAGAGTCTCTGAGCTAAATGCTCTGAAGTGAAATGGGTTGGACAGATGGTGGGGTTTATGGACAAAGCCTGGGACTTGTATTTAGACTTCAGCAGCCACTATTCTAAGGACTCATAGCTTCTAATCTGTAGAATAAGGCTAACCACATACCAACCAATACTTCCCTGCTCAATGCTTTCCTGGGTGCTTGAGAGAGTCAGAGAGGTGGGAGGTCATTTCACATATCACAAAGTACTAGAATTTGTATTTATTAGCAGTTCTTATTTCAAAGTCACCCCGATATCTCATCCACCCCAAAATCTATGGCTAAGATGGTCAATGGCTGCGAAAATGATAGCTCAACACAAAGAACTATCAACTATGAAATAACGAATAAGGATATTGTTTTAAATTTTCACTTAAATTTTAAAAATGTATTTTATGTATGCAAGTGTTTGCTTGCATGTATACATGTACATGTGCATGCAACCCCTGGAATCAGAGACACCGATAGTTGTGAACCACTGTGTGGGTGCTGGGAACCACACAACTAGGTCTTCTGCAAGAGCCAACAAGGGCTCTAAACTGCTGGTCCATCTCTCCAGGCTCCAGATGCACACTTTTTAATTTTTTTTTTTTTACATTAATCTGTGTGTATGCTTTCCACTAGGTTCTTGGAATCCAGAGATAAAACTAAGATTGTCAGGCTTGGCTTGTGGTGAACATCTTAACCTACTGAGCCTTCTTGCTGGCCCCATGAGTACATTCTTTTTCTTCCTTTAAAGAACTGTGTGTGTGTGTGTGTCTGTGTGTGTGTGTGTGTGAGAGAGAGAGTGCAAAGAGGATATAATAGAGTGTCAGATCACCTGGAGGTAGAATTGCAGGGGACTCTGAGTCACTTCATGTGGGTGCTGGGAACTGAACTCAGGTCCTCTGGGGGAGCAGCAAAAACCTGCTGGGCTTCCCCTCCAACCTCATTAAGCATTTTTTTTAAAGTAAAAACTCAAGTGTTATTGAGTCCTAGGGCTAAGGAAACCCAGATATGATTAAAATAAAGCAAAAACTGATGAATTTTAAAATAAAAACCCATTGGTAAAAAAGAAATCTGAGATGATTTTTTTCCCTAAGTGTTGGCACCAAGAGACTCCTAGAATCTAGTGGTTGCTATACAGCTTCTGGTTGAGACAGAAATGTCAGTCATCCCTTTAGCTCCTGATAGAGCATCCTGGGAGCTAGTAAGCCCCTTTAAAATCACCCACCTTTTCTTACATCTTCATTATGTATAATGTTAGCACAAAGTGCTTCAACCACATTTCTCTAGTTAACTAAGTGCATGGTTATTATTTCTAAAGCCGTTTCTTTGGCATTGAGGTAGCAAATATCAAGCAGGCCTCACACCATCCTAAGAGCTGGATATAGGCCTAGTGTTTATACTTTGACAAAGTACACACACATTATGTCCTTTGCCTTACAGAAGCTCTGCAATTTTATGAGGACCCATTTGTCAATTCTTGATCTTAGAGCATAAGCTATTGGTGTTCTGTTCAGGAAATTTTCCCCTGTAAGTAGGGAAGAGCCTTGAGCACAGAAGCCACATTGTTTTTTTTGGTTGGTTGTTTGGTTTTTTGGTTTTTTTGTTTTTTGAGACAGGGTTTCTCTGTGTAGCCCTAGCTGTCCTGGAACTCACTCTGTAGACCAGGCTGGCCTCGAACTCAGAAATCTGCCTGCCTCTGCCTCCCAAGTGCTGGGATTAAAGGCGTGCACCACCACTGCCTGGCCAGAAGCCATATTTTTTAAAGCCAGGCTGAGGGCAGAGACAGAGAACTCTGGAGCTCACTAGCTAGAAACTGTAGCCAATCAGTAAACAGTAAATTCCTATCTCAAAAATAAGGTGAAGGAGATGACAACCAACACCGACCCGTGAGACCCGTGATCTCCACATGTACACACCTATATATACACACAAACACATACATACCAGGGGGGATGGGGGGGAGAAAGAGAGAGAGAGAGTATGAGAAAATAAGCTCTCCTGAAATTGTTTAATTTTGTTTTCTTTTTTGAGATGCAGATTTATTCTTTAGTACAAACTGATCTGGAACTCCCTGTATAGTCCAGGCTGGCCTTGAACTCACCAATCTTCAGATCTCAGCCTTCAAGTCCTACAGTTACAGGTATGTGCCACCATGTCTGGCTAAAATATAAGGAGTGTCAACGCCCATGCGTGTGTGTGTGTGTGTGTGTGTGTGTGTGTGTGTGTGTGTTTCACATAAGTTGTTTTTCTCTCATACTCAAGTTCCTTGTTACCTTTAACAAGATGTATTTTATATGCATCTAGGTTGCCACAGTGAGTCAATTCCTTCTCATTGCTACATATATTCCAATACAAATATGTCATTTTATACAGTTCTTATTTTGATAGATAATTTGGTTATTCCCAATAGCTTTGCAAAACCTGCAAATAACCGGCATTCATAAAGTGACTTCTAGTGTAAGTATGTAAGCATTTGTCTAGGACAGGTAATTAAAGATGGACTTTATGTGTCACAGGTAATACATGCCTTTTGCTTTGATGGTGCCTAAGCTCCCACAGCATGATGATTCACACTCACAGTGTCTAAGACTGCTTAGTTTTCCCATGTCTTCACCAATACTTTACATTACCCGTTATCTTAAGTATAGTGAATCTGAATCTACACTGGCAAGGACAGAGTGCACAGGTTATATCCCAAAAGGTGGGGGGAGAAACTTCTGAAGGTGATAGATAGTATCATTTTTATTATAGCAATGATTTCATGAGAGTATATGCATATGCTTAAAGTCACCAAAATTGTGTGTGTGTGTGTGTGTGTGTGTGTGTGTGTGTGTAGTTTAAAAGTATTGCAAATCTAGTTGGAGGAAAATGCTGTGTCAATTTTTTTCTTTAACACCAAGTTCAAATATTTTCAATTATGCTTGTAATAAATTTTCTGAGGATTTCTTAGTTCATATTCTTTGCCCAGCTCCCTCATATAATTTTTGAATGTACATTTACCTGGTGGCATTGTTATTGCTATCACTATTACCTACTGATTATAATTAGCTTTATGCAGATACAAATACAGCTGTCTATATTAAAATGGTCCCAAGGAGGAACATGGCCATTGCCTGCAGGGTCTGAGACAGTGCGGGCTCACCAGCATGGATGCTGTCAGGTGCTTAAGAACTGTTAAACTCTCCTTAGAGTGGAAGAAACAGACCCCTTAGTCACTGCAGTGGTCCTCCATCCAGTCTTGCAGGCTCAGCAGGAGGCCCACTTTGCCTCTGTGCTGCCTGGAAGGCTCCTCCCTGAGCTATGACAAAAGCAGTGTTATCTGCATGTTCCCCCTACCTCTCCCTGTCCCATCCCCCACCCCCACCCACCCCACCTCACCCCCTCTGCCTCTCCCTCCTCCCCCTTCTCTCCCTGGTTCCCTCTGCCTCCCCATCCCCTTCCTCTCCACACCTTGGAGACTCTTATTTACCTCTCAGGGCTGGGTGTCAGATGGTTTGGGTCCTTCATTGAATATTCATAACTGATTTTTCCCTGCGTTATTTACCTGCCTGTCAGCACCACTGAAGGACACAGTCTGCCTGGCTGACGATTTAGAGGCAAATGCTCTTTTACCCAAGGACATTACAATTCTCAATCACAAAAATAAGCATTAACTATAACTGGCTCTCTAGAACAAAAGCTCAGCTAAAAATGATCAAGCACAGTTCTAACTCCCAGTGAGGCAGGGTCTTCCTTTCTCCCTGTTACCTCCCTGTTTCAGTCAGGGACTAAAGGGAGCAGTCCTTCAGTCTGGGAAGTAAAGGGAACTCTGGCATCTTTTCCAGAGGCTATATTTCTGTTATTAGCCTTGTTATCCAGAAGTGTAAGGGGGGGGGGGGGAGAGAAGTGAGGTGATTAGCATGGACTAAATGATGAGAGACCCTTACTGACCAAAAACAATCAATTCAGAAGGTGAGTCTGTCCAAAGATTGGCTAATCAGCTAACTGAGGTAAGAAACACTCAAGAAAGAGTAAATGAACTATGACTATAATATAGAACAATTACATTGCTATTGGATTTTTCTTCTGTCAAACAGACCAGATCTTCCTACAGCTCAGGAGTCACCTTGGAAACGTGTGTGATAATGTCATGTGTGGAAATTGCTTCTTGAAGTTGCTGCTAGAGCTAGCTTGCACACTCACCAGACCGAAGCACATTAATTCTCCGGATTTGTGCTCATGATCAGTTCTGTTTTGTTTAATCAAACTCCTTTATCAATTTTTTAAAAAAACTCAAATCCATGCACAAAGAATGAATATCTGTTAGGCACAAAGGTATAAAGGACCCTGTGCCACCAGTTCTGTGGACAACTGGCACTATAACTAGTAACCATAACTAAGGAAAAAAAAAATCACAGGAAATCATTTTGCAAAACTATCACTTGTTTAGTAGCATAGATTTTGGTACATGTAGTATCTGTGCAGGCTTGTAGATGTTGTGTGTTTGTGACAGTACACACGTGTGTGGGCTACAGGTCAACCTCTGGGATCATTCCTCAACATCTATCCACCTTGTTCCTTGAGAAAAAGTCTTACTTAGACCCAGAGCTCACCAATTAGGTTATCTTGGCTGGCCAGCAGACCTGGGATCCTGCTGTCTCCACCTGCTCAATGCTGGGATCACAAGCACACACCACCATGCCCAATTATTTATATAGCTGCTGAATTACTTATATAGCTGCGTACACAGCAAGCACTTTACTGACTGAGCTACTTCCCCAGACCGTGCTAAGTTTATTTCATACTGAGCAGTTAGACCTGGCAAACTCTCACAGTAGAGCATGCATACACATTTCTTCCTCCAAACCAAGACTCCACCACCCTAGTTCATCCTGAAGCTTTCTATAAGATTTTCTGCTGTGGCCATTTTCCCATGGGCCCTCTGCTTTCCTTACCTCAACCTTAGTGTTCCACCACTGACT
Source organism: Apodemus sylvaticus (assembly GCF_947179515.1). Classification (NCBI taxonomy): domain Eukaryota; kingdom Metazoa; phylum Chordata; class Mammalia; order Rodentia; family Muridae; genus Apodemus; species Apodemus sylvaticus. The sequence continues at coordinate 58,480,552 of NC_067480.1, read as the reverse complement.
AGTTCTCACTGCCCACTCCTCCGATTGGTGCCTTGATCCTGACCTGGCCAGTTCCCAAACAGAAGCTGAGTCAGATGAGGAAATCAAGCCAGAGTGGCAAGCAGTGATAAGAAAGAATCTGCAAGGCCTGTTTATCCTGAAGACATTGCCCTGCCCCGCCCCCAACATGTCCACACAGAGATATTCAGGGCTCTATCTGCCTGGTTAATAGGAGACAAAGTCAGTAGTAACTTAGTGAGCTTGGGTTTTTGCATTCTCTGAGAGTTTGCTCAGCAGCAGAGAGCACAGCTGTAACAAGCTATTTTGGCAAGGTTAAATTATTTCTTCAACATGGGAATCATTAGCGCCTCATTCATTATGAAATGAGAAAACAGTGTGGTTGGATTCCCCAAAGGGTCAGCTGCCAGATGAAATCTCAGGACTGAAAATCACTATAGTCGTATGATACTTCTTTAGGGATATTAAAATATAAATTAGATAAAAGTCCTTTTGGGGAAAATGGGAACTACACACACTGCAAAAGTTGGCCTCTGTTGAATAAATTGCTACAGAACTTTCTCAATTTGATGGGTGAAAGGGGGAAAAGGAGAAAAAAATGTCTTGCAAACTGAACCAACACTAAATCAAAGAGATTAACCAATCAGTAACTTTTTTTAAAAAAAATTTTTCCCAATCAGTAATTCTAAGACCAAATGGGTCTACAGATTAAGATGCATACAACAGCTTCTCCTGATACTCCTGAATCAGCCACAGGGACAGAAGACTAGGATTCTGTGTCACATGAAGGTGACATGAGACCAAGCTTATCAAGTCACACTGGTCCCATGTGGGTGACCCTCATGATGTAGAATTAAGAGCTTCCCTTTCAAAGCTAAGGCAGGTGGAGCATGAACCTGAGGCTAATTTAACTTATTCTCAGCCACTCCCTTTGCCCATTTTCCTGCCTTTGCCCCTGCCCTGTGATATAATTTTTAAGGGGGGGAGGGAGAGAGAGAGAGAGAGAGAGAGAGAGAGAGAGAGAGAGAGAGCGAGAGCGAGAGCAAATACCTGCAGAAAATGAAAGAGGCTGTTGGATGCCTGGAAACTGAAATTCCAGGCAGTTCTGAGCTGCCTGATGTGGATGCTGAAAACTGAACCCAGGTCCTCTGAACTACTGAGCCATGTCTGCTGCCTCTGGGACATCTTCTAATACAAGCTGAACATCCCTTATCCAAACTGCCTGAGCCCAGAAGTGTTGCACAGTTTTAATTTGGAGGGGGGATTTTTGGTCTATCTGACCCAAGCCTATACATGAACTTCGTTCCTGCCTCATACGTGCCTTAGACATATTGTAGTGTATCTGCACTTTGACAGGGGCTCGTCACAGTACGTCAGGTGTAGAACTCACACTGTGGCAGCAGATGACATTTCAGCACTTGCAACATTTAGGACTTGAGACTTTTCGGAGAAAGGGACGCTCACCTTGAATGATGATATCTTGGTGATCATATTAATCTTGGAATCATTAGGTGTCGTCACCATACAATTCTTTATTTTACACATTTGATACTGTCTATGATTTTCCGTAGACCATTTTCGGCCTCAAAGGTAACCATCCAGGTATGCGCTGGCTCTTACCTGAGGTCTGTGTCAACCCCCACCACGCATGCTTGTTTGAACCACAGCCCAGAACACCCTTAGGTTGTCAAAAGAAAGATCTGTTCTGAGAACACAGAGTCTAGCTGTGCTGGGAGCACAGGCTCACTTGCTTCCACATACTTCTTTCGTAGAGAAATTCACCCAGGGAACAGACAGGGACACCATAAACCCAAAGGCAACTTGAGCCTTCCCTGGGATACAGCACAGTTCTTCTTCACCTTGGTGTATTCACAGCTGGTAAATGCATGGCCCCACTCACCTTTACATCACATTTCCCCTCACTACTGCAGACAAAGGCAAACCCTTAGTACAGGCCTTTTGCCTAGTTTGTGGACAATGGCATTTCCTCCAGATTTTAATCTCTCCAAACAGAAACCAGGAGATGGGAAAGCAAATTGGCCCACATACAGTCTACATGGAGGATACGAGCAGTATTCAAGTTTATTCCAGGGATCTGTCTAGTGAGCATTCAAATGGGAAAAAAAATGAAAAAACATAATGGTTTTAGAAATCTGTTTGGTAAGAGGTTCTGAATGTACAAGATTCTAGAACTGAAAGCTTTCACACCTTTAAATCTGACAAAATGTTAAAAGTACAGAGGAATGAAAAAGAGAATCTCATAGAAGGAATGGAGATTAGATATGACATGATTCACATATTTGGCTCCGATTTTTAAAACTATAAAATATGGGAAAAGGGTGCCTTTCCATGGGGAGTTTCAACACCCCACCTGCCTACTCAGTGAAGCCTCTAACTAGAAGCTGACGTGGCCCCTTATGTTTGTTTTCTGCTTTTAAACCTTTATTGTAATATTGTAATAAGTGCATGTTAGAAAACTAGTATTATTTTGTAATATTTAAATATATATGTGCCCTTAGTATATATACTTTGTGCTATACAGAGGGTATAAATTCATAAAGGATATATACTATATATGTGTCTGTGTAGACTTTAAACCAGTTTTCTTTACTTACAATTAAAAAAAAAAAAAAAGCCCAAGATATCCAGTGTACTGAGTTTGTCTGTAACGCCAAGTCTGACAAGATAGACAGGAACCAAAACTTTTAAAGCAAGATAAAATAATAAAGGCAGTGGTGGCACACTCCTTTAATCCCAGCCCTTGGGAGGCAGAGGCAGGCGGATTTGAGGCCAGCCTGGTCTAGACAGTGAGTTCCAGGGCAGCCAGGAACCCTGTCTCAAAAAAAAAAAAAAAAAAAAAAAAAAAAAGAATCATGGCCAAACAATAATTTCTTTTATTGTGTTTCATGTGCAGATAAATTACTGATCAAATAAACTTGGATGAGCAAAGCAAAGAAATTCTGCTCTGTTCGCTGTAATTGCCAGTCTAGCAGATTCGTCACCAAGCGTCCATGAACTTTTGAATACAGGAGTTATTTACCTGACAAGATCAGGAGTTCGATGATCTCTGCATCTCCCAGGAACGCGGCCACATGAAGCGGGGTTCGTTTCTCAGAATCCTAAAATAAACAATATCAAAGCATACAGCAGTCAGTGGAGGCTGGAGGTTAAGGTGGCCGCCAGTCACTCTGAGGTCCATGCTAGTAGCTAAGGTTGAAGGCCAACCTATGCAGGTGAGTTTAATAAAAACTTCAGTATGAGTAATGAGAAACCTCTCTGCAAGTGGCTGGTCAGATAATACAAATGGTTCCCCCAAAACAATATAGACTAATACTGGTGACCTTAGATTTCTCTCAAAGGGTTAAAGAATGCCCCTGTTGCTCAAGATACTGCACACTTATGTAAGCTGGATCTCACCTGAAAGTCTCCTTCCTGCAGTCTATCTTCTATAGTACCAAAAGGTACTGTGTGCACAATCAAGGGAGATTAGCATAACAGTCCACCCAGCTGTGACACTGATGACCCACCGAAGACAAAATCAATATAGCAAGATATCCCTAGAGGTGCCACAGTGGGGCTCACCTAGTGGTGATAACCAACAGTTGTCTAAATGGATGTAAGGCCATCAACAAGAGAGAGACCATGCCTGTTATTAGACACTTAGCCAGCCTTCCCCAGGGCTAATGAGTTCATGGATTTTAAACAGAATCTACTTCTGCCTTGCGCTAGCCAAGGACCATTTTGCAGCTACATTCTAGATCTTATCTTTATAGACACAGATAAAGGTAGCTATCTCGGTCTCATCAGAGAAGCCTCGCTCTACAGTAAATTGAGACTGAATACAATGCAAAGTTGTTCAATGGAGGAGCCCAGGCTCAATGGACGCAGCTGCAACACAGCTACTGCATCTATATACTACTCAGGAACAACACAGAAGAGGGGGTAGAAAGATCACCCAGCTTTGAAAACGAAGCTATGATGTTTAAAAATGCATGCCCTAAAGTGATAGACAGATATATTAATTTCTGCGATGAACTTTAAAAAATCCTCCAAAGTTAAAATTTCCTGGATGTAAACAGTAGCTCTTATTCCTCCTTGTCTTTACACTGGCAACAATTGAGCCACTTGGGGAAACTGCCTGAACTGCATGGCTGCTTCCGCAGCCCCTCCATTGCCTGAACTACATCAGCTGTAAGCACGGTCACTTCCACAGCCTCCCCTTTGCCTGAGATTCCTGGGACTCGCTGTTGATGCTATTACTCCTGTCACCATTTCATTAGACAATCGCCCTAAAGACCTTTTATTAGCCCAAGGATAATATTCTCATGAGTTATTTTCTCACACAGTCCAGACCCTCCCTTTCCCGCTGTCTCTTTTAGACTATTGCTTTGTGCGTGTCCTGTCAGAAACAGACAGCAGACGGGACAAGACAGGGCCTGATCTTCAAACCACTTAAGCCTTTGGGAGACCTAGTAAGTGGTTTTATGGACTGACAAATAAAACGAGCAGCTTGAATGATATGGGAACTTAAACCATGCAAGTATGAGCAGGCAACTCTACTGATAACTAGGAACAAAACACTTTACAACTAAAAAGCAACCATATAAGTGGCCATGGTGAACTGTGAATTACCCTAGCCTTTACAACAAAGGTTGTGTGAAAACCTACGTGCTAATATAAGAATCAAGTATGTGCTTTTAGCTGGTAAACTACAAAACCATCTAAGACACAAATATTTTCTTTTTTCATTGGTTTTTCTATTCTCCTACAAACATTTGTTATCTTAACTTGCTACTTTCTCAAAACTCCTCACTATGCCTGCTTAAATTTTTCTCAGGTATTAGGGCAAAAGTTATATAATTGTGTGTTCTTTTGTGAATGGAATTAGATCGAGGGCTTGGTTGAACAAATTCAGCCTTGCCCAAGTGATTTAAATACTGTTAATCCTAGCTCAAATTATGACTTCATCTGACCTGAAGCAAAGTTAATGCTCTATTTGAGGACTTGGACTAAAATAAAAAGAAAATAAATTCCAGCTTCTCTCCCTACTTTGCAGATTTCGTTGGTCTATCATTACATGGCCAGATTTGCTGACTCTGAGGTCCTTTATACGACACAACTTGTTAAAACATAAGTTTCAATAATAGTAAGAAAGTGTATGGTATGAGATCATATTGAAAAAATTCTTAATATGAATCCAAGTATCGCTGTTAATAGACATACAAAGGATTCTGGTAGCTTACATAAGAACTGCTTCAAATGCAAAAGAACTACTGTCCCCCTTCAGTGACATGATAGACATGTCACTGCAATGGAGACCTGCTTACCAAAGCAAAGAAGAGAATCATGGACTAGAAAGATCCTAGCCAAAAATAGTACATCTTCATTGCTGACCAAGGTTGCTAACACCTGCTCTTCAGCAAGGAACAAACAATGTAAAAGGACCATGAGCCAAGGATGAAAGACAGAGACATAGATAGTATCACAGTGACTAGACAATGGGCATCACTCTGTCATAAGTCAAACCACTGGTGTCAGCTTATAAGAATAGGAGGCAAGGATTGATCTCGGGAAGGAGACACCAGCTGTGCTGCTGCTGGAAATGAGTTCTAGGCTAGCAGTGCTAGGCTAGCGCTACCCTAGAGTGTTTGGAAGAGGCATGCCTATTTGGTAATTATAGCACTCTTTCATTTTACCTTTTCCAAACTGCTTGGCTATAAAACCTCCCTACCGGCAGAGACGCACAACTGTGTTCTCGAATTTTATTATCGTCATTTAAAAGAAAAAGAAGCTGAGCCCTGCACAGGTTATAGATTCTCCCAACACAGCAAACTGATGTGGGAGAATTATCTGTCATGATCCCAATGTGAAGTATTTTTCTTAATAAAAATGAGAGGATATCATTTTAGAATTTCCCTTGGCAGTCTAAACTCCTTTTGTTCTGAGTTTGTTTTCTGTTGCTATGATAAACACCACTACCAATAGCAACTTGGAGGAGAAAGGAGTTTATTTGGCTTATACATCCATCATTGAGGAAGTCAGATCAGAAACTCAAGCAGAAACCATGAAGCAGTGCTACTTACTGTCTCATACTCAGCTAACTTTGGTTTTTGGGAAGTAAGGGATTGGTTTTTAGAGACAGTATTTCTCAGTGTAGCCCTGGCTTTCCTAGAATTCACTCTGTAGTCCAGGCTGGACTTTAACTCACAGAGATCCACTTTCCTCTACTTCCCCAGTGCTGGGATTAAAGGCGTGTGCCACCACTCAGCTTCATTAAACTTTATTTTTTTCAGATTCCAAAGTTCTGTGTTTTTTAAAAATAAAGACCACACATTGTTTAGAGACAATCTACAGAAGAGATCATTTAACTAAAATTCAAATTTCTCAGTTTTTTTTTAATAAAATGAGGAGGTGGGGAACAGCTATTTATAAAACTTGCCACAAGGCAAATGAGTCAAAAAACCTTTTTTTTGTCTTTTTTAAAACTTTTTTTGTTAAACCTGAAAGTGTCCACATGTGGAATATAGATACAACATTGAACAAAGCATGTGGCCTCCCATATACACTGATTATCTATGTACAAGTTCCTGTACATCACTGAACAGCAAGGCAATTAAAAAAGTAATTAGTACATGTTGTGTGTAATAGAATGAAATTTACAAAGGCCTTGCCACAAGTGGGTCTGACTCCAGTTTGGAGGAGGGAGAAGGCCAGAGCAGCCAGTGCTCACTTCCAACTCTGAGCTGGGCACCTTTGGTTGCTGGTTGGATCTGCTGGGGTCAGTGAGGTCAGTGGGACAGGGATGGGTTCATGGCTCAGATGGTACCATTAGGGGGACCACAAATGGACCCCAAGTCCATGCCATTCTTCGTGTAGTACTTCTCCAGCTTGGCCAGGATGTACTGGCCATAGGTGTACTTCCTAAGCATCGCGATGTGTGGGTAGATCTTGTGCATGACAATCTTCCGCTGACCCAGCTCGGCCACATTGATCATCTTCTGGACCACATAGTTGGCAGACTGATCCTTCATCACAGTGTATATAAGGCACTGTGGGGACCGTAATTCATGGTACATTCTTCATCAATGAGCACAATACACTCTGTAGGTGAGGCGTGAGTGACACACTTCTCCACAACATTGCTTGCAAACTTGTGCTGACTCCATACAAATGCATTGCCTCAGATCTCAGCTACAATTTTGCTTTTATCCTCAGGGCGACCATGCTCCAGTAGATGTTGGATTACATAATTTCCATACTGATCCTGCACAAACTGCTCCGTGTGCTTCTTGAGGACAGGGAGGGTCTAGATCTACACATGCTAAAGGATGGTACAACCATGGTGGGCTTGGTCTTCACACAACAATCAAGACACTCTCTCATAGGCATGGCCAAGGTCAATCTGATTGAGGCAAGTCTTCAGTTGTTCTCTTCTTAGATGAAGTAAGTTGTGTTGAGTTGACAAGAAAAACTAACCAGGATAGTTTTCCTCTAGAGTTCTCCCAAAACCACACAGGGGGGAATGTAATGAGTACAGTAAACCTCCTTACAATGAAGCTTACAAGAAACTGAAGAGAAAAAGAAAATAGAAAGTGACTTGGGAAGGGAAGCTGGAAGCAGAAGGTGCTTATACAGCAGGGCATGTTGATGCACCAGGTCCTACAAAATCAGGCCTGGAGAGGGGAGATGGAATGCAGCACTAGAACTGAGACCTTCACAGAAGAACTGGCCTTGCAAGTGAAAGTCTGGACTAAAGAAAACTCAAGTATTCATATAAGCAGGTAGCAGGGGGTACCTTGTCCTAGGCTCCTGATTAGGGGGTGAAACTCTCTACTATGCATCTGTATCCTCAGGATTTCCTCTCTGTGGCTTAGAATTTTGAATTTATAATACTGAGTGTGGTGGTTTGAATAGGTTTGACCCATGGGGAATGTCACTCTTAGGAGATATGGCCTTGTTGAAGGAAATGTGTCTGTGGGGGTGGGCTTTGAGGTCTCCTCCTATGCTCAGGCTCCACCCAGTTCAGATGATAGTCTCTGGCTGCCTTTACATCAAGATGTAGGACTCTCAGCTCCTCCAGCAGCATGTGTGTCTGCATGCTGCCATGCTTCCCGCCATGATGATAATGGACTGCACCTCTAAAACTGTAAGCCAGCCCCAACTGAATGTTTGCCTTTATAAGAGTTGCCTTGATCAAGGTGCCTGTTTACAACAATAAAATGCTAAAAAAAAATACTTTGTAATACAGAAACTTTCAAACTGAAAATAGGTTTAAAAATTAATTCTAGATCAATGGTGTCCCTTTGTTGCTATAAAGAAAACCAAAACCTTGCTGGAATGATATGCTCTCTGTCCAGGCAACCTGCAACACCAGAGATGAAATATCCACTGAAGAGGAACTTCTTTCTAAGCCTAAGACAGAAAACCTTCATGGAAAAAATTCACCACAAGCAAAAGATGGCAGACAAAGCCAGCAAGCACTTAAGGTAACAAGGAAACTAAACAAAAATTAGGTATGATATCTAAACTTATGATACAAAAGACAAAGGCTAAGGTAAAGAAAAGCCATCGTGTCTAAAAGAGCCAAGTGTGGAAGCCAGGTGTGGGAACACACAGCTGCTGTACCAATCTGAGGGAGGTGACAGACTCATCAAGATCAGCCTTGGCAACACAGCAAAGCTGTATGATTTTTTTAAGAAAAAATAATAAATATATATGAATGAAGCTGTACCATTATGATGCAAACTGTCTAAAATTTTTGTCTAAGAATATTGAAACTACAGGAGAAAGAACAAAAAAATTTTGGAAGAAATGGGGGAAAGTACAGCGACTCTGATTGTGTTCTCTAACAGTCAGCATCTTTCCTGCACATAAACATCTGTTTAGAAGCTATCAGACACAACATGCTGTAAACAATATTAGACATACAAAATTAAACAGATCCAGTTCTCTTCCAGTGAAGAATTGTGGGGTCTAGTTACCACCTTCCTAAAGCAGGACAGTATTACAGGTAACAACAGCAGGATAACTGTGACAGCCATGATGCCAAATGCTGGGGTAAAATCAGCACATATCATAGGGAGTTCTCCAAATCTGGACAGGAAGTCTCAAAAACATGAAAATGTATCACTTGAAAACTGAAAAAAATAAACACATCTCACCCAAGGCCCCTGTAGTCCTTCTCTAATGGCCCCAGTTTATTTGAGAACCTCAATCAACTACAAAGCGAGTACATACTTCATAGGATCCTGGAGGGAAGTTTCTGGAAAACCAGGACCAGGTCAGGTACAAAGTAGCATCTGGACACGGTGGCTGAGCGAAGCCCTCTCACTACTTATATATCTCGTGTTATCCTTCATCAACCTGGTCTCACCATGACAAAGTGACTGTTCATCCCTCAACTCTTCACAACACCCTTGAATACAAGGGAAAGAATGACTTAACAGCATCTGGAATTGGCTCCTGAGCAGGGTTTTTATCACAGAAAGATCCTTTTCCTTTACCCATTAGCACCAATGCCAGACAGCCCTTTGCACATAGAGAGACACATGGGACGAGAGAAGACCCACTTCCTCCAGAAGGAAAGCCGATGAATGCTCCATTCTCGGAACGGCCAGAGCCACACAGTGCCAGCTGCGGTCTGAGCTAAGTGTGCAATATGGCGGAGATGGCCAGCAGAGGACGTTCCCAAGGAGTTGTCTGTTTACCACGGAAGAAGCAGCAGAAAGAAAAGGGGGAAGTTGAAGTGTGAGCACTCCAGGAGCTTGATATGACAAGGCCCTCTGGAAGCTGAAAACGCTAGAGACAAGCAGCAGGAGGAGTACCCCACACCTCTGCCTTGAAGAAGTGCTTATCATGTACTCTGAGAATCCTTGACTGAAAGTGCATTATTTCTTTCCATTCTAAATATCTGTCATACAACAAACAAGCCTCTCCCCTGGGTATGACTAAATTTGCATGCCAATGCACACACTGGAGCAATTATTAGAGGTTGAGTTGTCTCTTCAGTTCTAACTTCCGCTAAACATCAAAGATGCTAGAGAATAACTGACAGCTTGGGTCCAACCTGCTCAACTTGCTGCTGACTAGAGAATACCTGAGACAAGCAGATGTCTGAAGAAACTCTGAACACGTCGTGGGTACCTGGGAGAGATTTCAGTCCTGTGATGAGAAGGGACTTGGATTTAAATTTTTAAAAAAGTTACAAAATGGTAAGAAATCTGAGCCTTGAGGCTAGGAACTGGGAAGGCTATAAAACAAAACAAAACCAAAAAGCGAGACAAATAAAACAGAAAAAGAACGAAAAGGAAACAAATATCAACTTTCTTTTTAAAATGTCTGTGTTTATTTTTCAGTTGAACTCCTCATAAATACTGAGAGGTATTTATGTAACAGGCCAACATATGACCACCAGCGAACTCCAACATGGTAAACCTATGTCTGCTTCAGAAGCCCACTCTGAAAAGTATCTTTGTGCCACAGCTCTGCTCAGCAAAGCAAACCTTACCAAAGACGAGAGAGAGAGACAGACAGACAGACAGACAGACAGACTGATTTCTGTTCTCCCCCTAATCGGCGCTGCAGTGCTCAAACACACCCCTCTGTGCATGCTCACAAGCCATTCTCTAGGGTAGATCCCAAGAACAGGAAGCTGTCCTTGTGTCTAGACACAGAGAAATATGCACATTCCTTTTATTAGGTATTGCCCAATACATTCCAAAAGTAGTTTGCCAGTCCCACAAATCAAACAGATCTTACAGACATAAGATTCTACTCAATGGCTGAGAAAAACACATTCTTCTCAACATCCCATGGAATAGTCTCCAAAACAGATTATATTCCAAGAGTCAGAGCAAATCTTAACAAATAGAAAATAAATCAAATAATTGCTGTAGCTTATCAGATCATAGTAGGATAAAAATATGAATCAAGACATAGATATTAGGGATGGCTGCAGGACAGCCAGTACGTTGAAGAGGGAGAAAATTAAAACTGTCTAGAATCAAATGAAAATGAGGGTACAACTGAACAGAACTATGAGGATACAGCTATGACAACTTTAAAAGGAAAGTATATAGTTGTAAGTCCTTTACAGAGAAGTAAATGATTTAACAATTCACTTTGAGGCCCTAGAGAAAAAAAAAAGAGGCTGATCCAAACCCCGAATCAAGGCAGAAATTAATGAGCTAGAGTAAAAAGATATTACAAAGAATCAGTTATATACTCACTTCTTTGAAATGACACAGTCAACAAATTTGAAATGATAAAGAGTCAACAAACGCTTCGCAAAATAACCAAAGGAAGTGACAAGAACCAAGGTATTAAACTTTGAGAGGAAAGGGGGACGGTAACCTTACAATTGTGGTATGGTATATAATGAAATAAGTAGACTAAAAATATTGCCTTTTTAAAGAAAGAACATTACAACAGATGCCATGAAAATCCAAAGGATCATAAGGGAGTAGTGCAGAAGCCTGTATTCAAAAATCTGGAAAATCTAGACGAAGTGGATACATTCCTAGACACGCAGAACCAACCAAAATTGAATTAAGAGAATATAAGTAACTCAAACAGATTGATAACAAGCAATGAGACTGAAACTGTAGCAGCATCCCCAATGAAGACATCCCATTCAGGTCTGAGAGCCACAAAGTCTGTTACTCTCCGCGCATTGTCCAGTGGTGGATCTCTATATTTTTGTTTTTGTTTTAGTTTTTTTATTGAAAAGGGAAGTAAAAACACTTTGTGATCAAGTTAAAAATTTACATGGAAAATATTTCAGAAAAACACATTAAAATTGACAATTTTCATGGAAAATTAAAGAGTAAAGTGGTAGACATGTAAATTGCTAAATTAATTGAAATATGAAATAAAAACATTTTATGATAGAATTGAAGATTTATGTGAAAAATATTTCTGATGAAATTGAAGAAAAATGTAGAAAAGCATGTTAGAATTGAAGAGTATCATGGAAAATTTTTATATGGATATAATAATGGTAAGCATAAAAGTATTCCTAAGTTGATTGAAAGTGGAATTATAAATATTTTCTGATAAACTTGAAGATTTACATGGAAAATTTCTGTTAAAATTGAAGAAATATATAGAAAAACATGTTAAAATTAAAGATTATCATGGAAATTATACAGATAAGATGATAGGCATAAAGATAATTCTAAGTTGATTGAAGAGGGAATTATAAACATTTTCAGATAAAATTAAAGAGTTACATGGAAAATATTTCTGGTAAAATTCAAGAAATATATAGACAAACACGTTAAAATTGACTATTTCATGGAAATTTTTACATATAAAATGGTAGATATAAAAACTCTTTCTAAATTAGTTGAAGGTGGAATTAGAAACATTTATGATAAAATCAAAGATTTACATTGAAAACATTTCTGATAAAATAGAAGAAATATATAGAAAGACATATTAAAGTTGAAGATTATCATGAAAAATAATGCAGATAAAATGGTAGACGTAAAAAAGCATTAATAAATTAATTAAAAGGGGAATTACAAACATTTTCTGATAAAATTGAAGATTTACATGAGAAATATTTCATTATTCTATGTCTTTTGATTGGGGAGTTGAGTCCATTGTTGTTAAAAGATATTAAGGAATAGTGATTGTTGCGTCCAGTTATTTTTGATGTTATTTTTATGTTTGTGTGGGTATCTTCTTTTAGGTTGGTTGGAAGAAGATTATTTTCTTGCTTTTTCTAGTGTGCAGTTTCCCTTCTTGTGTTAGCATTTTCCATCGATTATCCTTTATAGGGCTGGATTTGTGGACAGATATTGTGCAAATTTGGTTTTTCATGGAATATCTTGGTTTCTCCATCTATGATGATTGAGAGTTTTGGTAGGTATAGTAGCCTGGGCTGGTGTTTGTGTTCTCTTAGGGTCTGTATGAGGTCTGCCCAGGATCTTCTAGCTTTCATTGTCTCTGGTGAGAAGTCTGGTTTAATTCTGATAGGTCTACCTTTATAAGTTACTTGCCCTTTTTCCTTTACTGCTTTTAATATTCTTTTTTGTTTAGTGAATTTGGTGTTTTGATTATTATGTGCTGGGAGGACTTTCTGTTCTGGTCCAGTCTGTTTGGAGTTCTGAAGGCTTCTTGTATGATCATGGGCATCTCTTTCTCTAGGTTAGGGAAGCTTTCTTCTACAATTTTGCTGAAGATATTTTCTGGGCCTTTAAGATGTAAATCCTCACTCTCATCTATACCTATAATCCTTAGGTTTGGTCTTCTCAATGTGTCCTGGAGTTCCTGGATGTTTTGGGTTACCAGCTTTATGCATTTTGCATTTTCTTTGACTGTTGAGTCAATGTTTTCTATGGTATTTTCAGCACCTGAGATTCTTTCTTCTATCTCTTGTATTCTGTTGTTGATGCTTGCATCTATGACTCCTGAATTCTTTCCAAGGTTTTCTATCTCCAGAGATGTCTCACTTTGTAATTTCTTTGTTGTTTCTAATTCCACTTTTAGATCCTGGATGGTTTTGTTCAGTTCCTTGATTGTTTGTGTTTTCCTGTAATTCTTTAAGGGATTTTTGTGTTTCTTCTTTAAGGGTTTCTGCCTGTGTTTCCTCTTTTAGGGCTTTTACCTGTTGACCGATGTTCTCCTCTATTTCTTTAAGGGAGTTATTTAAGTCTTTCTTGAAGCTCTCTATCATGAGATACGATTTTAAATCCAACTCTTGCTTTTCCATTGTGTTGGGGTATCCGGGACTTGCTGTGGTGGAAGAACTGGGTTTTGATGTTGCTATGTGTCCTTGTTTCTGTTGCTAGGGTTCTTGTGCTTGCCTTTCACCATCTGGTTATCTCTGGTTCTAGTTGGTATTGTTGTCTCTGGCTGGAGTTTGTTCCTCCTGTGGGCCAGTAAGCCTGTGTCCTTACTCCTCTGCGCTCAGAAGTGAAAGCACTGCTGGGAGATCTCTCTCTCCTGGCGGGCTGTGCACAGAAGGCTGTGGAGTTTCCTGGCTCCCTGGTGTAAATGGCAGCGGGACTTCATTCCCAGCGGCTCCACTGATCTTGTGCCCTGTGTGCTCCTAGATGTTCCCTCCAGAGACCGGTGGATCTCTATGTTAATCCCCATCTGCCACAAAGGTGAGGTCTGAGTGATGCACTGATCTAGTATAGCAATGTGTCCTTAGGAGTCATTTTATTGCTATGGTCCTCAAACAGAATAATAGTAACAGGCCTCTAGGGCTCATGTCCTATCTAAATCTCAGTCTCTTGGCCACTTTAGCAGTTTTAGATATGTGCTTCATCTCATGAAGTAGATCTTAAATCCAAAGCAAAACCTGGAAGCAGATAACTTCTACATGACCTTTAAAGAAGAACTTAATGCTGATTAAAATTAGGCAGGAGACCTGAACAAGTCATCAAGGAAGTTATACAGAGAGGAAATAAGCGCGTGATAAAACCTCAACATCATTTGTTCTTAGATTAAAATCATGTTAAGTATTCATTAAGATTGCTGACAATGAAAGAACTAATAATACCATGTGTTGGCATCACATGATGTAGAGTAACCCAACCATCATATATTGCTGGTGGCAACGGGAACTGGTACAACCACTTGGGAAAACAGCTTGACAGTTTCTTAAAGAGTTAAATATTCATGGACCAAACAATCTAAGCACTCAGTCTTGAGATTTCCTCCAAGAAATAAAAGTTTATGTCCATGGAGAGACCTCCCTAGGTATGTTCGACAGTCTAATTATAATACACACAACTGGAAGTAGCCCATATATCCATCAACAACAAATGAACACACTGCGGTGTTACCGTATTATGAAGTATGTGCTTTCACTCAACCCATACATTACTGAAGGTCTGCCACATACCAAGCACTATGCACAATCCTGAAGATGCAGCAAGGCAGAATCCCTGCCAAACAAACACACAAACAACAGCCTTGCTCTCATTCCAGGCAGTGCACATCCTACTTCAACATTTGATTAAACTCTACCATCAGCAAAAAGAGTTGATAGCACAGTGCTAGAAAAAGTCCCAGAGGATACAGGGACGGGGGGGGGGGGGTGCGTTGGAAGGATTGTGAAAAGGGGGTAGCCAGGATGGGGGCATTGAGCAGGATGTAAGGTGAAAAAGTAAAATAATAATAATAATAAAAGTAGTAGTAGTAGTAATAATAACTAATAATAGTAAGTAATAATAATAATTGCAAAGTAAGGGAAAGGGTACTGTCAATTGGACAACCCTACATCCGACAGAGGGTTAATGTCCAATATATACAAAGAACTCAAGAAGTTAGACTCCAGAGAGCCAAATAACCCTATTTAAAAATGGGGTATAGAGCTAGACAAAGAATTTTCACCTGAAGAAATCCAGATGGCTGAGAAGACCTTAAGAAATGTTCAACATTATTAGTCATTAGGGAAATGCAAATCAAAACAACCTTGAGATTTCACCTCACACCAGTCAGAATGGCTAAGATTAAAAACTCAGAAGACAGCAGGTGTTGGTGAGGATGTGGAGAAAGAGGAATACTCTTCCACTGCTGGTGGGGTTGCAAATTGGTACAACCACTCTGGTAATCAGTCTGGAAGTTCCTCGGAAAACTGGGCATGACAATTCCGGAGGACCCTGCTATACCACTCCTGGGCATATACCCAGAGGATTCGCCAGCATGTAATAAGGACACATGCTCCACTATGTTCATAGCAGCCTTATTTGTAATAGCCAGAAGCTGGAAAGAACCCAGATATCCCTCAGTGGAGGAATGGATACAGAAAATGTGGTATATTTCCACAATGGAATACTACTCAGCAATTAAAAACAATGAATTCATGAAATTCTTAGGCAAATGGTAAGAACTGGAAAATATCATCCTAAGTGAGGTGACCCAATCACAAAAGAACACACATGGAATGCAATCTCTGATAAGTGGATATTAGCATAGAAGCTCTGAATACCCAAGACACAATTAAGATATCAAATGATTCCCAAGAAGAAGGAAGGAGAGAGCCCTGGTCCTGAAAAGGCTTGATGCAGCAATGTAGGGGATTGCCAGGACAGAGGAGTGGGAGGGGTTTGATTGGGGAATGGGAGGAGGGAAGAGGGCTTATGGGACTTTTGGGGAGGGGGGAACCAGGAAAGGGGAAATCATTTGGAATGTAAACAAAGAACATTGAAAATAAAAAAAAAATAGATGCAACACAAAGCAAAAAAAAAAGTAAAATAATAGTAATAATAATAATAAATTAATTAATAAATAAAACGCTTGAGATAGAAGCACGCCATGAAAAGAAGGAACGGCACTCAAATGTATTAGGTCTCCCTCTCCCTCACCCTCGCCCTCGCCCTCGCCCTCGCCCTCGCCCTCGCCCTCGCCCTCGCCCTCAACTCACCCTCACCCTTCTTTCCCTCTCTCTGAATGAATTAAAAACTAAAGACTTACTGATTTCCAGAGTGGTTTTACCATCTTACAGCCCCACCAGCAGTGGAGGAGTGTTCCTCTTTCTCCACACCCTCTCCAACACCTGCTGTCTCCTGAATTTTTAACCTTAGCCATTCTGACTGGTGTGAGGTGAAATCTCAGGGTTGTTTTGATTTGCATTTCCCTAATGACTAATGAAGTTGAGCATTTTTTAAAATGCTTCTCAGCCATCCGAAGTTCTTCAGGTGAAAATTCTTTGTTTAGCTCTGTACCCCATTTTTAAATAGGGTTATTCGGTTCCCTGGGGTCTAACTTCTTGAGTTCTTTGTATATATTGGAAATTAGCCCTCTATCTGATATAGGGTTGGTGAAGATCTTTTCCCAATTTGTTGGTTGCCGATTTGGCCTTCTGATGGTGTCCTCTGCCTTACAGAAACTTTGTAATTTTATGAGGTCCCATTTGTCAGTTCTTGATCTTAGAGAATAAGCTATTGGTGTTCTGTTCAGAAACTTCCCCCTTGTGCCCATGTCCTCAAGGGTCTTCCCCAGTTTCTTTTCTATTAGCTTCAGAGTGTCTGGTTTTATGTGATGGTTCCTCAGAAAACTGGGCATGTCATTTCCGGAGGATCCTGCTATACCACTCCTGGGCATATACCCAGAGGATTCCCCAGCATGTAGTAAGTATATATGTTCCACTATGTTCATAGCAGCCCTATTTATAATAGCCAGAAGCTGAAAAGAACCCAGGTATCCCTCAACAGAAGAATGGATGCAAAAAATGTGGTATATATACACAATGGAGTACTATTCGGCCATTAGAAACAATACATTCATGAAATTCTTAGGCAAATGGATGGAGCTGGAGAACATCATACTAAGTAAGGTAACCCAGACTCAAAAGATCAATCATGGAATGCACTCACTTATTAGCCTGGAAAATTGGAATACCCAAAACATAATCCACACATCAAATGAGGTACAAGAAGAACGGAGGAGTGGTCCCTGGTTCTGGAAAGACTCGGTGTAGCAGTATAGGGCAAAACAAGAACAGAGAAATGGGAAGGGGTGGATGGGAGAACAGGGGGAAGGAAGGGGGCTTATGTGACTTGTGGGGAGTGGGGGGCCAAAAAGGGTAAATCATTTGAAATGTAAATAAAAAATATATCGAATAAAAAAAAAGAAACTAAAGCCTTTATGGGTTGTTGTGGCTCACAAAAATTATTTTAACTAGGCTGATTAGTACTTTAAAAAGTTTTTTTTTCCTTTTCCACCTCCAGGTGGATATTTTAGAGACAGAGTTTATATGTAATCCTGATGATAAAATTTACTAATGGAGTTGTCTGGGCCAAAGGCATCAAATCAGTGCATCTTGCCATGTCTGGCCTCAGTGGGAGAGGATGTCCCTAATTCTTCTGAGACTTAATGCACCAGAGGGGGGAGGAATAGGTGGAGAGGAAGGGTAAGGAACTCTTCGAGGGGAGACTGGGAGGTGGGGCAACATTTAAGATGTAAATAAATAATTAAAAAAAAAACCATCAGTGCACTGCACCAAAATACACACTTGATTTCCTCTGGGTGAAATTTTAATGGGTGTTCTCTGCCTGTTCTCTTCTGACTGTATTGTAACAATTGTAGTTTAGAAACAGGAAGATCAAATCCCTTTTGTAAGTAATAAAAGACTTTGCTATCAATAAACAACGACAGAACTGCTCAGCTAAGCTGGTTTTAAGCAATTACAGAAAAATAACGGCGCTCAGCTTTCTCTCCTGTGCAAAGCCTTCATTATCTCACAGTGGGCTTTAAACTTCTGACTTGTCAATCTATCTCTTTGCAAATAAACAAACCATTACATCTGTGATCAGTGATGATAAAACTATAATTTACCTAATGTTCCAGAAAGTTACCAAAACACTGCTCTATACAGTGCTGCCACAGCTGCTATGGAAATGAGGGCAGGCAATCCAGTGGGCAGTTATTCTCAGTTACCAGGAAGTGCGTGCAGGCTGGGGTCAAGCTGCGGAACTGCTCCATCTCCTCACAGTCACAAAGCAGCACTTGGTGGCCTGGGACTCTCTGAGAACACCATGAAAAGTGTTAACCACAGCAGGCCTTCTCTGAGGACAGTGTGCCTCTGCTCCCTTAGAGGCCTCCCCATCCAGGGGCCTGTGGGAGCCTCAGGCACACAAGCACTCCCATTGGGAAGAATGAAGAGTCTAGAACTCAGACTGCCCTTGACTCTGTCTGAGTACTTCTTGCCACTTATACACTCTGTGAGTTTGGACAAATACATCAACTTCTCTAAGGCTTGTTTTCCTTTTCTACAAAATAAAAAATAGTATTGCTTCCCTGTAGACATAATGTGGATGCCAATTTAAAAAAAGCAGCTGTGTTATTATTACTCTTTGAGGCTTATCTTGATTTTTTTTTCAGTTCCCTTGGTTATTCTAGAAGAGAACAAAGAGACAAAGTATCTTCTGCAGAAATGATGTGGTTACACATCATTAGAACCAAAGCCAACCAATAGCAGCTCTGCCCCTGTTCATGCCTCCCCATCAAGTAACTCCCTGGTTACAGCCTGTATCCTATTATAAATTGTCCTACCTAAACCAACTGGTAACTGGAGCATTTCTCACACTCTAGCTCAGTGATTCTCATCCTTCCTAATGCTGTGACCCTTCAATGCAGCTCCTCATGTTGTGATGACCCCCGACCCAATCATAAAATTATTTCATTGCTACTTCATAACTGTATTTTTTCTAGTGTTATGAACTATAATATAAATATCTGATATGCTGGCTATGTAATATGCAACCTCCAAAGGAGTCACGGTCCACAGGTTGAAAACCACTCCCCTTGACCTTGACCCTAAAATTCTTTATCCTCAGTCCCCTGGGACCTAGATCAGGTTCTTCTTTCAGGACTACCTCAAGTACCTACACATCTCTCACACATTACCCACTCAGGAAATGTTCTGCCTGCAGTAGGCCCTTCTCTTTCATTCAACAGTAGCAGAGTCAGGGCTGGATAAAACCTGGCCACATGGAGATGTTTGGGGGCAGGGTGGGGTTTAATTGTATGTGTATGTGTGTGTGCACAGGTGTGTATAAATGTGCACGTGCAGAAGTCAGAAGACAGCCTTCAGATGGCAACTGTCAGTTTTCCTGTTTGTCTGACAGAGTCCCTCCCCTGCTGAGTAAGGCAGACCAGCTGGCCTCAGAGCTGGTCTGTGGGTTCTCCTGTGCTGCTCCTGTATAGCCCTGGGGCATTCTGGGATTGCAGATATTTGTGCTACTGAGTGCGGCCCTTACGTGAGTCCTGGGAGTCCCAACTCAGCTCAGGTCTATCCTAAGAGTCTTAATATGGTACCTCTTCCTTCCTTTCCTAAGTCATGAGAAATGGGCACCCCAAGCTTAGACACCCTCACAAAAGCCTTCTGACATGGAAAGGTTTCTGCATAGTGAGACCCTTATATTATTTTTTTTAAGTTAAAATTTCCTCCCTAGTAGCTATAAGCAAATCCACCACAGACATATAAAAGTCCTCATAACAGATAAGCCCAGGACCCACTTTCTGCGTCAGCAAACAAGGAAGCATTCACATATGGCCTTTCTAACCTGAGCCAATGGGACAGAAAGCCAAATCCACTACAATGTATCCTACACATTGCCTTATGTTTAGAGAGGGCCGAATGCAAAGCTAGACTCCCAATCCCTGAATCACAGGTTGCTGTGGGTGGTCTCAGAACTGAGAGAGCAGTCACAGAGCCACAGTGCCACAGAGCCACAGGGCCACAGAGCCACAGGGCCACAGAGCCACAGGGCCACAGAGCCACAGAGCCACGGAGCCACGGAGCCACAGAACCATAGGGCCACGGAGTCACAGAGACACAGAGTCACAGAGCCACAGAGCCACGGTGCCACGGTGCCACGGTGCCACAGAAGTTAGACTCCAGAAAACCAAACAACCCTATTAAAAAATGGGGTACAGAGTTAAACAAAGAATTCTCACCTGAAGAACTTCGGATGGCGGAGAAGCATCTTAAAAAATGCTCAACTTTATTAGTCATTAGGGAAATGCAAATCAAAACAACCCTGAGATTTCACCTTACACCAGTCAGAATGGCTAAGATTAAAAATTCAGGAGACAGCAGGTGTTGGAGAGGGTGTGGAGAAAGAGGAACACTCCTCCACTGCTGGTGGGGTTGCAAATTGGTACAACCACTCTGGAAAGCAGTCTGGCGGTTCCTCCGAAAACTGGGCACCTCACTTCCAGAAGATCCTGCTATACCACTCCTGGGCATATACCCAGAGGATTCCCCACCATGTAATAAGGATACATGCTCTACTATGTTCATAGCAGCCCTATTTATAATTGCCAGAAGCTGGAAAGAACCCAGGTATCCCTCAACAGAAGAGTGGATGCAAAAAATGTGGTATATCTACACAATGGAGTACTATTCAGCCATTAGAAACAATGAATTCATGAAATTCTTAGGCAAATGGATGGAGCTAGAGAACATCATACTAAGTGAGGTAACCCAGACTCAAAAGGTGAATCATGGTATGCACTCACTAATAAGTGGATATTAACGTAGAAAACTGGATTACCCAAAACATAATCTACACATCAAATGAGGTACAAGAAGAAAGGAAGAGTGGCCCCTTGTTCTGGAAAGACTCAGTGAAGCAGTATTTGGCAAAACCAGAACGGGGAAGTGGGAAGGGGTGGGTGGGAGGACAGGGGGAGAGACAGGGGCTTGCGGGACTTTCGGGGAGTGGGGGGCTAGAAAAGGGGAAATCATTTGAAATGTAAATAAAAAATATATCGGGGAAAAAAAAAAAGACTTAGCACCACAGGCCGAGTCATGGACATGCATGTGCCTGTTACAGAACTGGACTTGGTGTGAAATGTCTCTCTAACTCAATTTTACGCAGCTTGGCAGTTACAACCTATTATTTTCTCATGTGAACTAAACCCTTAGAATCCTCACATGATAATCTAGCTTCTGAGAGCAAAGAGAAGGGCAAAAACAGGGTCTTTCCCTACAAACATCTCAAATACCTCCACTCTCAGTATCAGAGAAGACCCCGGGAGGCGGTGTTCATAGGCACACAGACACTGGCTCTTTATCTGAGTGGCTGGTTTACTGCCAGCATTATGCTCTCTCTATTGAACTTACATAGCCATAGTATTCACCTAAATGTAGGTTTCTTTGCATACAGATGCACTCCTGAAAGCCACCTACATTTTAAGTTATATAAAACTGATTCTTTCTAGTGATTTATAAAATAATAAACAGGAAACAGAATGATGTGTGATTTGATGAGACGAAGGTCCTATGTATCACCCCTTGTTTGCCCCAGACTTGAGGTCTCTATTCTCTGTGTGGCAAGCTGACTGACCTGAGGGTGCGCTGCTGCAGGGCTCTCTCTCCAGCACATCCGCGTTCCACTTCCTTTCTTAGGGAAACATGTTGGTTCACATCTTCCCAAAGCCTCATAGCTCGGTGAGACACACTACCCTCACCTGCTTCCTACCCATCAACCCCAGTCATCCATGTGTTTCATGCTCAGTCTTGAAATCGCCCACAGATCCCATCACCAATGGCAAGACAAAGTCCCATAATTCACAGCATATCCTGCTAGGTGGCTTTTTCCAACCTCGTAATCTTTTCTTGATGTTGTTATTTAGTATTATTGGGGATTAAGCCTGAGGCTTCACACATGCTTAGTAGAGTACTCATTCTAACGCTGAGCTACATCTCCAGCCCCACTTTTGTGTTGGAAGTGAGATCCGATCTCATGTGGGCCAGGCTGGCTTTGAACTCGATATGCAACCAAGGCTGGCTTTCCTCCCCTAATCTTCCTGCCTTAAGAGTGATAGGACCAGAGGCACACACTTCCTTGCCTAGCTCACAACCCTGTTTGCTCTTCACTTTGAAACACAGCCTCACTACCAGTTCAGTTGCACAGACTGGCCTTGAACTTTTAATCTTCCTACCTCAGCCTCCCAAGTAGCCGGCACCACCATCCTGTGCGGGCAGGCACAGCTTCTATATTATTTAATGTTAATCTTGGAGGCTGCCCTAGCTTCATCCAACATTATACGCGTTTACTTTAAGCACAATTCTTCTAGCATGGATCCTGCTACTGAGAGACCAGACCAACTCCATCTTTGGTTCAGGCTCCATCTTAGAAAACCTGACCTAAGGTTGAACCTGAGTTAACCAACAAGCCTATACACCTAGCACTGATTTCCAGGTTCCTCCTTAACAACCACCAATCAGGAGGAAAGCAGAAGTATTTGGATTGGCTCCCAGCACCAGCCAATCATTTTAAAGGCCAGCAAATTCCATAACAGCCCCAAATCAGATGTGAGCTAGACTAGAAGCCCCCTCGCTTATTTGCTTGCCTCTATAAATGCTTGCTTGAAACTGGGCTCAGGGCTGCACCCTCTCAGCCTGCTGTGTCAGGGTTGGTAGTGTGGCCCCAAGCTCCAGCTTCAATAAAAAGACCCTAGGGTGACTGCATCAGAATCAGCTCCTTGGCGGTCTTCTGGGATTCTCACTTAACATTCCTATCTTATGGGTAATAAGATGTTTAGGTTTTAAATCCCTGAACCCCAATGGGAAATCATGTGTTATAACCTTTGGCCCACTTCTTATGCACCAATGGGAAAACATATTAAAACCTTTGACCTACTTCTTATATACCAATGGGAAAATGTGTCATAACCTTTGGCCTACTTCTTATGCACCATTTTACATCTAAAAATCCTTCTGCCATTTTCCCTGCCAAATTCAACATTGTTCAAAAAGCAAATTTCAGTCAGATGGAAATAAAGAAACATGATGCTCTGAGACACCAAACAAATCCCTGAAGGAGCAGCAGGAACATCTGGCACTAGGACCCTAAAACCACAAACTATGGAGTCCTTGATTTGAGGTTTGCAGTCACTTGGAAGAAGTCTTTCACACTTAGCTTAGTGCCCTTTCCGCTGAAACCTCTATGGCTGATCCACCACACTGTACCTTGGCTGCATCATAAGTTTCTGGGATGCCTGTCACAGAACCTGAGCTGTGGACAGAGGGTAGCTAGAGTGTAGTTATCAAATATATTACTATATCGGTGTATGGTGCCTATTCAGCACATGTCTGATCAATACATGTCTGATGACTTGATTTATCTTACGGTGTCTACTGAAGCCTATGACCCCAAATGAAAAATATCTGCCTCCCTGAGGGTGGCCTGCAGGATTCTGTGGTAAGGCAGAACTGAGTGTCTTCAAAGGTTTTGATAAGTGGGAGCCATATTTTCTTATGCATCTTGTACATCCTCTAAATGTGAGTGGACAGATCAGCCTGTATCCCATCACAGGCCTTGTTCAAAGCCTTCCTGTCCTTCATTCTGGTGCTTTCAACTAGAACCATATTTGCAGTTAAATCCAATGAGTGAGAAAGATAGCTATTATGAGAAGGTGGAGACAGGACATGAGGTTCAGCTGGTGTTGTATCCCTCTATAACGGCTGCCTGCTATAGAATTATGTTTTCTGTGATACCTCACGTATGATAATAAGACCCAAAGAGTAACATTAATGTGACCCCAAAACTGTCTCCTAAAACCTTACTCTTATGAGGTCAGTGATTTGTCAGAGACATTGACTCTAAGGTTGATTTTTGGTTTTGTTTTGTTTTTAAGTCTATATTTGTCTCTGGCTAGCCTCGGAGTACACATGGAATGATTAAACTTCATTAAAATAAAACTACTGGTAAAGAATATCCCAGGCATGGGAAATGGAGATTCTGGAACTATCACTGGAGTTAGAAAGCAAGTCAGAATCTGGGAGAGAGGTATTGCTGGCAGGAAACACTTGTCAACCTTGTAAAAGTGAAAGGGTTGGAACTGGAGTTGGGGGAACATTGGCATCCACATGCTTCATAAAGAACAGAAAAAGGAAGCAGGATTACAGTGTCAAGATAGTGATCATCAACCAAAGAGACCGAGGTAGGCTAGAAGAGCCACACCCTGGCCATGCTACGGGGCAAGAACCTAAGTTTACAGGAAATGTAGTTCATAGAAAGAGAAGCTACTGTAATTCCAAGACAGGCAGGTAGAAACTTTCTATATTTATTGAGTGACTAGAAGCATGGCCTCAGACACTGCCAACTGTGTATGGGACAGACTGAAGAGGCAAGGGAGCACAGTTACTACGTGGCCCTAGAATCCCCAGACTGAGCTGAGGACTCAACACACTTCCCTTTCCCTCTGAGGTGCCAGGCTGATCTCTGGAGGCAGCACACCGTGTGCCTCCCAGATCATACACTCTCATCAGCTGGAGAGCTGTGCCCAGAGAGCCCATCACACAGCTGCAGCTAGGGCGGTGCCACACACCGAGGAAGGAGCAGGGTGGCTAGAGAGCTCGGCTGGCTCAGTCAGGGAAACCACGGGCCATTTTCCTATCACTGCATCTCAGCTGCCTTCTGCTCCCTGCCCTTACCACAGCCCCAGCCCCTCCCTAGGGCCTTCACTCTCTGCTGCCAGGATTTCCTTCCACCAGGCCTGCCTCTTAGCCAGAACTGCCTCCTCCTCATTTTCTCTACCCCTCAGCTGTCTGGACTTGGTTCACTGTTTATCCTACATCTGGTTTTAGCCACCTTTGTGGATGGCAGTATATCCTCCCAGACTCCAGAGGTCAAAGGTTAGAATCAAACACTGACAGTCAGTCAAATGACCTTGGGTGAGTCACTAACCTCCTCTCTAGCCACCATTTCTCTGTCAAATGAACATAACAATGATACTTTTCCTCCTGAATTGTGGGGTAAATTCTGCTTAGAAAACACCTGGCACGGCTCCTGCTATGTGATTACGTCCGGCAACTACTGCCCATCACAGCTACCTCGTCTTCTTACTCTTTCCCTGGCATGCCCTTCTGGCTTGCTGATGGGGAAAAAAGAAGGAGTGAGTAGAGATAGGTCTGGGAAAAGATGAAGGAGGCAGACTGCCAAGTATGACCTAAATTCACAGCAATCAAGATGGCCTCAGCCAAACAGTAAATATGTCTGGAGCCCAACACCTCCTGCAGTAGGTTCTAGGTCCAGAGATTCCCAGGATCAGAGATCAAATGGAAATACGCCAATCACTGAAGGAAAAGTGATGGGAGCTTGTAGGACATGCCTCTCTGGCGAACAAAGGCAAGCTTACCTTTGCGGCAACCTCTTGTAGCTCGTTACTGGGTGACAAGATGTAGTGAGGCCAACCACAGTAAAGGAGTCACATGAGGTGCCCCTGGTTTCCTGCTAGAGAATATCTGAGAGCTTAGAATGGGGACTGGCCCCTGGGGAGGACGCTCACAAGGGTTTCTAACACAAGGACACTCAGAAAACATTCTACATAAAGAAGACGATGAAGAAATGGCCAAGTGCCGAAGCTCTCTTAGGGACAACACCCACAAGAAAAGCTGTGGAAGCGTCACTGTGGGGGACATCACGGGTGCATAAGAAAATGGTGCAATCTCATGCCCCAACCTATAAAGAAAACTTAGTTATATGAGCAGCTTTTAAATTTGGACTTTTTAAAACAATGGCTTAAAAAAATGGCAAAGGGATGACAGATCATTATAAAATGAAAGGGTTTTCTAGGATAAATAAGAGGGAAGAAATGGCACTTTGCTCAACCCTTAAGTCCATATTTCAGCAAAAGCAACAAGCATGTATTTATGAGTATATCAGCCTCCAAAAACTGAACCCCAAATTTACCTATAGATCTGTTTGGTTATCACTCATTTTTAATATAATTCTATAAAAATTAAAATATCTTATTTGTGCTATGGTTGAGTTTTTTCTTTGGGGTTGGTGCAGGTGGGGACTTTGATTAGGGCAACCTCTCTTGTAGCCCCCAAGCTCAGGCTGACCTTAAACTCACTGTGTCAAGGCAGCCTTTGGACTCCAGATCCTTCTGCTTCCTGAATGCTAGGGTTAGAGGAAGGTACCACCACTCCCTGAAACATCTTTACTGGAGCCACAACTGTTGTAGTTCCACACAGCTGCTACCATTCTCTGACACCTTTGTGTACCGCTTCTGTCTCCTGGACTCCACAGGCTTTCGAGTGGTCAAGTGTGTCTACACTGTCCTAAGTATGGGCATGCCTTCCCAAAAGCAATGGCACTGAGAACCAATGAACTGCAATCCAAAGACAGGTTCTGAGGCAGGGCAACAACAGAAGCTGATACGGGCAGCTGCTCATACCAGGCATAGTAATTCTTTTGGGGGAAAAGGTCAAGAATTCTGTTCCTTGATATACTCTGTGCATTACTAAATCAAAAATACCCCAAGGCTGGCTGTGTGTATGTGTGTGTGTGGGGGGGGGGGTAGTATTTGGAAAGTCCAAAGAACACAATGTCATCATCTGGCTGTGTCCCAACATGGGGAAGTAGAAAGGGGGATGGACTCTACAGAAGAGGCCAAGCATGTAGATGTCATAACTTTATAACAGTCCTGTGCCAGCACTAGGAGACAGCATTAATCTATTCCTGGGGTGGGGGTTGGGGGGATCACCTCTCCCAGACAATTGGAAGTTCCACTTCCCAACACCACGCTGGGATCCAAGATCCCAACATACGAACCTTCAGCAGCTGAGCCATATTCTCACCCAAGCAGAGACAGAAAGCTTCAGCAGACCAAAGCAAGAATGCCAAAGAGATGGTCAGAGAGCTGAGGTTTGCCCGTCAGGAAAGAGCCATCCCTAGAGTAAAAAATCGCTGACACTGGCTATGTTCTTCAAGGCACTGGAGTCTTCTCTGTGCATTTGCCATGAGCTGCAGTCAGGCTGGGTAGGAGGGAACTATAACACCCCACCACACAGGAGACACAGAAGCACATGGAGATGAATGTCCTAGCCCAGGGTCACACTGCAGCTGGAGGACAAGAGAGCCACTGCCCAGAGAGCCCGCTCTCCACAGCTTATATTCATGACAACTAACTACTCTGCTGTACCTCACTAATAAGCCCGCTTCCAGATTATCTGAGTTTCATGCAAATCTCCTTTAGGAACCCCAAATCCTCTTATACTAGTTCAAGGCTTGTCATGCCAACTCTGGTACAATAGTGTTTTATAAATGTTGAGTAAAATTAATATCTTCAAAAAATGTGAATAACAGGAAGAGTTTTTAAGCTAGTGAAAATTAATAAGTGTGAGGTTTGGGCTTATAAATTGATGCCCTGTGAGCTTTGGTAATATGAATTTATTCCCCCAAATTGTACTGAGAAAAGTAAAATTTCTCTGGTGATTTATATGCACATTAATGTTTGGAAAGCATCATCTACGGGTATAAATACAATACTGCGACAGATGCCTTTAAGCAGTGTCTACTCTGAGGTAACTAGGCCCAGGAAGACAAACACCATGCGTTTGCTCTTACTCACGTGTGGTTGCTAGCTTCACATTTTCACGTTCCTGTGTTTATGTTAAAGTGAGTGTCCGTAGGAGTCAGGAAGTGAGAGAGGAACCATGAGAGGTGGGGAGGTGAGGAAAAGGTGGGGTGGGTACCACATGCAATGTGGGAGCAAAGGTGATTGGGCTACGATGCAAGCTATGGGAAAGGTGAGCCAGCGGGAGGGTCAACCAAAACCATAGAGAAAACCTAACACTTTATATGCTAACTAAAAAATAATTTCTTGGTAAGGAAGAACTTAAGCAGACATACCCTGTGTGGATGGAGAATGCTGTTCTCAGAAACCGTAGATGCTTAAATGAAAACCCCATGGAGAGATGCTGGATATATTTCCATCCTGAGTTGTTAGCCAGCGTGCCCCCAGATAACCTTCGCAATAATTGTTAGTGCCATTGTTCTCAGTCAAACCAAGATGGTAAGACCCTACTACTGGAGATACCATGCGCCTGGGACACAGGGTACAGATAAATCAAGCTGGAACTGAGCGGGAAACTTTCTCCCACTGGCTAGTATTTTAGAACCAGAGGTTGTTAATGGGTTAATGCAAGTTGTTATAAGGGTGTGGGAGTTGGGGCTTGGAGAAGATGTTCACAGCCTTACTCAGCTGTGGATCCTGAGTGCTAAAATAACTACTGAACTGCAAGGCAAGATGCACAGGTGATGTGGTTGTTTTGGAGTAACCAACTGTTTTCTAGTTGGATTTGAGTCCTGCTGCACAAGAAGGAATACTTATCCGGTACTGAAAAACAAAAGACTGTCTGGAGGTCACAGGCCCTGGGAGACAATGTACTACTAATATTATGGTGAAAGAACAGGAAGCCAAACATGTGCCCAAAATGCCTGTATTTATACCTTAGACTACTTCTGCTCACACCTTGGGCAAAGAAGCGTCTTTCCAAGGTGAGTGGTGGCTCACACAGGGTTTATAAATAGTCAAAGTGCTGAAAGTAAGTGGCCAGTGACTGCAGGTCCTAAGCAGGATGTGTCTACCACATCTTCCGAAGTCTAAAGCCTGGGAACACCACGGAACGAGTAGGAAGACTGTGAGATCCAAAAGGATGGGGAAGCTGTGAACATCTGTGTCTGGGCATGACATGGCCATCTCTATCAGGAACACAGCCATCTATCTACAGAAGACTAGAGAAGAGGAGGAGGGTGGGGGAGGAGGAGAAGGAAGAGGAAGGGGAGGAGGAGAGGAGGAGGAGGAAGAAGAGGAAGAAGAAGATGGGGATTTAGAAAGAAGAGGATCATTTGGAGTTATAAGAAAGAGTAATTGGGGGGTATGTGATCACAATATATTGCATGCATTGTTAAATTGTCAAAAGATAAAATTTTAGGAAGCAGTATCTATTCCATTACCAAAACAATTTGAACATATGCAAATTTATGTAACTAGGCATTTGTAAATTTAAAAAACATACTAATGTATTGCATCATTGTTCGATAACATGAACATAAATGCACATTTAAAGCTATTTTTAAGAAACTGAGGTAGATACTGCATTTTCTGGCTGGGTCGGCATATACGGTCCTAGGATATCCATGCTACCCTTTTGGGAATCTACTTAGATTCCTGCAGATCGAGGAACTTATCTTAGGTCTGGATCAACTAATGCAGACCAGCCTTTTTTTTTTTAATACTAAAAGAATAAAGATTTTTATTAAGCATTGTAAGTTGCATTCAATAGCCTCTGGATACGCCACACCACCATTCATCAACAGTCAATCAGACCCAACTGCAGTTCACTCTTCACAGTCCATGAGTGGGCGGAACTCCCTGTGACTTACGGTAAGATCCTACTTAGCTCTTGCAGGTGGAGGCTGGGGAGTTCCGGTCACTAATGTGATGAAGAGCATTGGAAGCAGTTTCCAGCTATTTAAGATGACCCACATCAAGAACAGTTTCCAACACCGTGCACGGGTACTTTGAGGATGAGGCTCACCGGAATATATTAGAGCAAGCCTCTTCGGGAACCTGTGACCAGGTCAAGCCTGTTCTTTCATGCCCTAGTTTGTGATCATCCTCTAATTATCTAATAGCATGAACTAGGGCTGCTTGCTTCAAGAGACTGGAAAAGCTACTAATCACATGGCTCCAGGCCAGAGATAGTCTTTAACACGTGATTTAAGACAAAACTGCTCAACTCTTCCCCTTCATTTGGATCTTTTCCCTGAAAAGTCACCTCTCTCCAGAGGCAGCTTGCAAAGCCCAGCAATCTCTCCTCACCTGTGCCTCCTTGAAGTGGAATTTGAGTTTGGCTACCTGCCTATATAATTCAGAAATCTGACACCTTCACAAACATGCTCATCTGTGACCCTTGAGTTGCCACATCAGAACTTCAGTGTGGCTGCCTTGCAGAAAGAAAACCCCAAACACATGAAAAGGCTGTGCTCAGGCTGACAGATTTGGGAGCAAAGAACCCCCAAATTATTTTATCCTTCTATGTCATCATCCAGCTTTAGGTCTCCCAGATGTCCTGGAATGGCAAACGCTATCCTACTGTGCCTGTCAGGATTCCTAACCCTGACAAGCCATGAGCATAACAGGGTGGGTGTTCCATGCCTGTCACATGGGCACCAGCACAGTCTCTGGGATCCTTAAGTACTTTAGTTATTACAGAAAGATACATTCTGTTTACTCTTCAATGACCTTATTTATTTTCCAACTCAAAGCAGCCAGGCAGCCACTGATATCCACTAGATAAAGAACTTGGTCAACAAGAACATGTATTGAAACCCAACCCCTTTCCCAACAAACAGCCAATTACTGTATTTGCAGAATAAGGATCACTTCATTGTACCCTGAAAAGCAAGCCCTGGGTTCTGTCTTCTCCCAGGAACACATTATTAGGTCCTGATATCGCCCAGTCACTTCCCCTCTCTGCTGCTCAGGCCAGATGTCATTCTTGACAGCCAGCTCTTTGGTGCCCTTCCCATCTAACCTATCATCCAAACTTGAGTGACTGTCTCATGTCTCCTGAAAAACAGGCTGTGCATCCCCTGGCCATCCACAGCACGTATAGGAAAGCTATATGAACACCGCAGCAAGCCCGTGCTCGCGCGCCACTGCAGAGGCTTGTGCTCGTGTCTTTATCCAACCTGAAGAATATTCCAATCTTCTCGAGATGCTCAGTTTCTCATGGCCAGTCTCAGTTTAAATGTCGCTACCACCGCAGAGGCTTTCCTGTCTTTTTAGTTGGTGTCATAGCTCCCTTTTCAACAGGCTTCTTAGTTTATAAGTACCAATCTATGACCTACCCTCTCTTCAAGATCACTGTCTGTCTCTCCACTACACTGCAGGCTCCTGAAGACAGACACCAGGCCTATATTCTGCACCAGCGCATCCCCAATACCTTGCACAGAGCTTGAAAACAGCACCTGTAGCTGTTGAATGAGTATCCTGACTGCCCATCACATAGCAGTGGGCCTTGGTACCTCCTATTTAATCATTAGAATATCTCTTCTTTTTATTTCCAGTCTGACCATGTGCCAGTCCTCAAAGTGTGGCCCCCAAACAGCAGTGCTAGCAAACTCCTAGAAACTTACTAGAAGTATAGACATGCCAGATCAGAAACCCTGTGGTAGCAGCCATCACCCTGTGTTAATATGCCCTCTAAGATTCTGTCTCACCCTGAAGCTCAGGAAAAAATGCTCAAGGCTGCTCTGGAGGTTTTGTTGAGGTTGTCTGTTGGATTGGAGGATGGTCTTAGGTTAGAAGTAACTAAGAAAATTTGTAAAGACTTAGAAGTTAGATGCCTTGACTAACATCTTGTTAAACTGATGTCTGATGGGCAGGAACCTTCAGTCTTTCATACAGCAATGTGTTATAAATAACTGAAACATGAGGGAATATGTGGTAGAAGAGTCTTCCAAATTTATTTGGCGGCTGAATTATCTCTTCTGGCTCCTTGGGAGGGAGACTCATTCTGGACTCTGGAAAGCACACTTGGAAAGTGCTACTACCATGGTGTCTTTTCCCCCAAGGAGAAGCCTTAACATCATTCCAGGTCATTGTGCCCACAGCAGTGTTAACATAGTCAGGAAATAATGTCTGAGTCACTGTAGCATGCACACACACACACACACACACACACACACACTAGTAAAAGGAGATCTCTAGTCTTTATGAAAACCTGAAATGTTTATGAGGCCAGACTGAGAAGAATGGAAACCCGTGGTGATTCCAGGCCCAGTGGCAATTTCTAACAGTTTCAAGTTTCCTGTTCTGTATCAGATGAGCTGCAGGGAAATCCCTGCTCAGATTGTTCCCCTAATGGAGCTGCAAAGAACTGATTCCTATCCAGGTCCTGGTTTAATGCAGTGGGTGGAGATTCCTGATAATGAAGTGGCAAACTGTTCAGGTGACTGAAATAATTATTGGTCCCAGCTCACAATCAGTAACCTTGAGAAAGCTGAGCCAGCTTAGGAAAAGGAAGATAAAATATTCACACCAAACACCCAGTGTTTACTTAATCAGGGCTAATGATTGGCTTCATAATGAAATTTTACAAGCTCAGTTGAACACAGAAAACATTTGCTTCTCTAAAAGCAAACGGGACTGTTTGCACTGTAACAAGACATCAGGAGCCAGAGGCCCCCCCAGACTGCAAGAGTACAGAGGCAGATCTGTGCAGGAGGGGTTGTGAGGAGCTTCTGAGGGTGCCTAGATAGAGAAGGGGAGATTTGGGAGCAGCAGCTGGGAAGCTGCAGGATTTGATGCCCAAGCACAATACACATTTTGGGCAGTTGTGGCAAACCTGGCAGTTCATAGAGGCACAGATGACCAAAGGAGCTAACACCAAGCCCAAGGCCAGTTCAGAATATCTATTTAGGATGACTGTGGGGTGGAGCTCACTGCAACCACTTCGCATCTCAGGCATCCTGTTCTTACTCAGGCTATGTTAAAATTCAATAAAATAAAACAAGAAATTTCTTAAGGCAGAAAGATGAATAGGTACAACATAATATTCTCACTTTTTTTTTTTACTGTGTGTGTGTTGTGTGGTATGTTACTCTGTATATGTGTGTGGTGTGTACATATGTTATTCTGCATGTGTACTGCAAGTTATTCTGTGTACAATGTGTGTGTGTTGTGTGGTATGTTACTCTGTATATGTGTGTGTGTGGTGTGTACATATGTTATTCTGTATATGTGTGTGTATAGTATGTACATATGTTATTCTGTATATGTACTGTGAGTTACTCTGTGTACAGTGTGTGTGTGTGTGTGTGTGTGAAGTCCACTTTTAGGAGCAGGCTCCCTCCTTCCAGTGTGGGTTCTGAGGACTGACCTCAGATCACAGGCTTGCTGCCCTGTAATTACCTACACCCATTGAGCCATGCCACTGGCCCCCAGAGCACAGGATTTTTAATAAACTACTCTAAATTCTTTTTATTTTTGCATGTGTGTGTCTGGGTGTGCACAAGTACTGGGTGGCACATATGTGAGATAACACCCTGGGGAGTCCATTCTCTCCTTCCACCATGTAGGCACAATGCAAGTGATTGAAGGACTTCAAGCCTGGTGACAAGTGCCCGCCCCACTGACCCTTCTGCCATGATGAATATGTGCCCCTATACATTGTGTGAGAATCATAGGTGGCACACCAGGACGGACCTCGGGGGTCAGATGGGTATGTCAGGTGATGATCACTGACACCTGAAGACTCACTGACTGTAATGAAGGCATCACTGGGGGAAGTGACAGCAGGGAGGGGCTGTGCACATGGGTGGCAAGGGCTACCTGGGTGCTCTTGCTAGTTTCTGCTTAATTTTCCTCTGATCCTAGAACTCCTCTAAAGATCAAGCCTATTTTTAAAATGTACAATAAAATGAATTTTCTAATGATATTTTAGCCATATTTAGTATAAGACTGAAAAAACATCAATTGCCCCAATTATAAATTACTCTTACTTGCATTCTGTTCCTAGTAGAATTCTTATTGGCTTACAGAAGCTGGCTGATGACGGTGGTGGGAGACCGAGGAGCTCTCCAGTCCTCCCCACACTCTCATCTGACATTGTCCCAACATCAGTGACCACGGCTCTCAGCGTCCTGGCCACACAGGAAAGGCTCTCCCACAGAGCACAGCCACTTCTGCTGCCACACTGATGCTTTGCATACTGTGGTCCAGGAGGGCAGGGGCCCTGGCATGCAGGGAGCATGCTCCCTCTGCATCTGCAGCTTAAGTAGAAGTGGAGTAACCATGGTTGAGGAGATAATTTATCTGGTTTTTAAATAACTTAATAATAAGGAAAAACACTCATAAACTAAATAATTTATATAAAAAGACCAGTTTTAAATTGGTATAAGGCTGAAGTCTGACCATCTTTAGAAATAAAATATTCAGACCATAGCCCCAAAGTGGATTTCTACATACAAAAAGCAAAAAAGGACAATGATGTGATCTTTCTAGAAAGAATCACATTTTATCAAAGTCTTCTGAATCATTAGCATGAATTTCAGTGACGAAAGTCTCCCTTTGCCTCTCCTATCATACCACTATTTATATCTACACAACATACAAAGCGCTTTCTAACTGAATTTCATCCTTTAGAAAGTACGTTTCTCCTGGGAAGATATGAGTGATACAGAATGTGTGTTGACATGGGGGAGGAACCTTTGAAATCTATAAAATTGCATTATTTTACAGTAAATATGGCAAAATGTTAATGTTTAATGTTAGGAAGGTTCAGAGTTACTCTCTGAATGTTGGACATTGTAATGGTGACTCTTAGTTGGCCACTTGACTACACCTGAAATTAGCTAAACACATGGATGAGTACACAGCTCTGAGGGAGTTTTCTTGATTGGATCATCTAAAGTGGGAAGCCGCACCCTAAATCCAGATCTTTTGAGGTGGGAGGATCCACCTATAACCTGCATCATGTCTTCTGGTGGCAGCCTATAGAAAAGACATGGAAGGAGGAATCTTGCTTTTTGCCCGTTTGCCCTCGCTCCCACCAGCAAGTTCACTCCTTCATTGGTGTGAGAGGCTGCTTCTTTGGGATTCTGATGTATACTAAGAACCAGCTGACACAGCCAGCCTCATAGACAGAACAGCTACTGGAATTTCCATTGGTAGACAGCCATTATTGGACTAGCTGGACCCCAGCTTGTAAGCCAGACTAATAAATCACATATATATTAATTCTATCAATTTTGTTCCTCTAGAGAACCCTAATACAAGCATCTTTTAAAAGAAATGAGTCTGTTTCCCTCCACCCTTTGTCCCTGTATTTCCTTTAGACAGGAACAACTGAGTTAAAATTTGGGCTCTTGAGAGTAAGAGGAGCACATTGCTCTTCCAGAGGACCCAGGTTCAGTTCCCAGCACCCAGTACCAGCATCTCACAACCTCCTGTAACTACAGTTTCAGGGGACTTAATGCCCTTTTATGACCTTCATAGCCAACAGGCACATACATCACACATATACACATGCAGGCAAAACACTCATACACATAAAAATAATTTTTAAAAAGAAATAATTCTTTTGAAAAAGACCCTGCCATCGGGAACTGCAGGATTCGGAGGCAGGGTATGAGATATCTCCAGCCCTTGCAGGTGGACCACATGAAGCCTGTGATTGCAGCAGATTTTGTTATGGAACCTGCACACACCCAGGTCTCCTAAGAAACCTTGAGACACAGACAAGATGCCAACCATAGGTTATGTGTGCTTACTTGCCCAGCTGCCTGCCTGTCCATCTATCTGCTTATCTCTGCTTCCCAAATAAAACACTGGCTGTTCAAACACTGAAAACTGCTTGAAAGGGACAAGGACAGAAGATGAAGAGTCACAACTCAGCACATGCATTTCAAGTCGGGGGGGGGGGGGGGGGGCGGGGGGGGGGAGGAAAGTCATATGCAGTGCATGTATATAGGTGAGGACATAACTGTATGTTGAACTAGTAATTTAATCTCAGCTGGGGATTTCTACCTCATCTTTGATCACTCAGTTCCCAGATAAAAGACACACAACTTTTATATTTACAATAAGCTTTTAAAGCACTAGAGCTGGGCAGATATCTGTTCTCTATTAGTATCTACTTCCCTATCAATAACCCTGAGTTATAACTTGCCATATTCCATATGGGCTGCCCTTAACCCCAGTTGGCCCACCCTCATGGCCATGTTTTCATGTCTGACCCACCCCATGGCATCTATTTTTTTCTTCCCTTGTGGTCCTCCTCCAATCCCAAGCCCCAGGGACTGAAACGCCTCTCTTCTGCTCAGCTATAGGCTGTTGGCATCTTTATTCAACCAACAGTTTTAAATTAAAGAGCAAGGTCACATAGCATTACTTGGTGTACATGTGGACTCTCTCATTCCTGAAGGCAACCAGGCCAGTATTTAGTATTGCAATACTTAGCCACAGACCAGGTGTTAACAGGGTAAGCCAACAAGAAGCACTGTTACAAAAGTCAGGCCTATGAGCTAGAGGGAAACATGCCACCTGTACCACTGAGCTCAAGACACACTACAATGTCACTCTATTACCTTACAAAGAAAGGAATATAGGCCTTATAGTAATGCATTTCTATATGCTTGACAAAGGATATAGACATACAGTTTCCTCAAATCTTTTCAGATAGTGTAATTTGACTGAGAAGGTATGTAAGGAAGCGTGTGGGTTGTTGGTGCTAATGTCTTCTCTATAAGAGGCACTCAATATATATGCGATGAATGGTTGAATATATACAGTTACCCAATAATGCTATTATATAGATGAGTCTCTTGTACTCAGAGACAATTCTTAAATCACAACAGGCTTTCACATACTATGGCAGAATGTTGGTTTCACCCAACATTTCTCTTTCTTCCATCAAAGAAATCCTAACTTTTAGCTAAGCACCTGACCGTGTGATATGGGTCACATGGACAATATACAATTACCAATTGTCTTTTCATTAGGAGCATCTTAAAGAGAAAGGGTGTGCCTTTCTTCCACTTGCCTCCTTCATAACAGCTAGCATTCAGATGTGGTGGCTTGTGCTCAATGGCCATTCTAGGTAGAAAGATGGAAAATACCTTCCAAAGATGACAGCTTGAGGCAGGCGGATTTCTGAGTTCGAGGCCAGCCTGGTCTACAAAGTGAGTTCCAGGGCAGCCAAGGCTACACAGAGAAACCCTGTCTCAGAAAAAAAAAAAAAGAAAGAAAGAAAAGAAAGAAAGAAACAAACAAACAAACAAACAAAAGTCTGGAACATGACACAAGGGACTACCATGACAGCCTCCCAGGACAGCCTCCCAGGACAAGCTTCGCATGGGAAATAAACTCATTACTACTAAATTCTATTCATTTCTTTTTAACTAAAACCTACTATTTTGAACAACCATAGCTACTACCTTATTCACAGACATCACCTCATCTCTCTGACCCTAACTTTAGGAAACACTTATTATTGATCCCATTTTATAGACCTGAAGCCAGAAGAAGAAAATTGGCTTGCTCAGGGACACCCAGAGCTCAAGATTTCTCCCTCTGCCCCAAGCCCAGGGTCTTTTTTCTGTATCTAGAGTTGCATTTTGGTGTGAATGACAGGATTAGTTACCAGTTAATATAATTATTTACCAATAAATAAAACATATTAGTATATCCCTTTCCCTCTTGGTTGCCAGGGAATGAGTAGGTCTCTTCTGATACACCCTTTCCCCATGATGCGGTGGGACTGTAGAATGGACCCTTGAAACCATGAGCTAAGTGCACCCTGTTTCCTTAGGCTGTTTTTCTCAGCAGCAGTAGGTTAGCTAGCATACTGTGCATAATGGACTAGGAAATAACAAGAAGAGTTTTCAAGACAGAAACTAACAGTGAAGAAAGCATCGTGTGTTAAAGTCACAGATATTCCAGAAAACACAAATACTGTCCTAGACAGTCCCTCAAGCAGGAAGTGGCAACTGACTTGATTTAACCAGCTATGCAACTTCCTGTCAATAAATATATCACTACCAGGCTCTTGTATTCTGATTACATAAAATATGCTCAGTCTCTCTCTCTCTCTCTCTCTCTCTCTCTCTCTCTCTCTCTCTCTCTCTCTCTCTCTCTCTCTCTCTCTCATTAGTAACCAAAGCTGTAATAATAACATATCAGACAAGAGTTGGGAGGCCCTCAGATGTCAGCATTGTGCACTCATTCAACATTAGACACGCCTAGCTGGACCAGCACAGCTGGAACAACCAATAGCTACAAATAAACCTTCAACCTTTTAATGTAATCATCATCTTAAGGATAATCTGAGTGTGTTGCAATCTCTGCCAAAAGCAGTTTGAAAATGAGTTGTCATTGTCTCACAAAACCTCTTACATCTCTCTCCAAGAGTGTCCTCACTGTGGATGGTATCTGTCAATGGACGGTCATGGATTAGGGAAGGCCCACGTAGCCCTGCCCCTCTCTGCTAAACTTTTGGCTCCTGGAGGAAAGATAGATATTGTTTCCTATAATGTACCTACTGACAGAATCATCATGCTACAATGGATAGTTCCAACCCATGATCACACGGATGCCTGGTTAAACTCTGTGGGTCCAAAGGAAAGAAAAGGTATGAATGTGGGATACAGACTTGAAGGGAGGTAACGGGTATGAGGGAGGTAAGAGAAGAGAGAAGGAACAAGTGGAGTGTGAGAATGAGTGTGAGTGTGTATGTGTGTGTGTGTGTGTGTGTGTGTGAGAGAGAGAGAGAGAGAGAGAGAAGAGAGAGAGACAGAGAGAGACAGAGAGACAGAGAGAGACAGAGACACAGAGGAGAGAGGGTGTGTGTGTGTGTGTGTGTGTGTGTGTGTGTGTGTGTGTATGTGTGTGTGTGTGAGGGGGAGAGCATGTGAGAGAATGTGTATGTGTGTATGTGAGAGAGGGAAAGAGGGAGAGGGAGAGAGTGTGTGTATGTGTGTTAGAGTGTGTGGGTGTGAGTATGTGTATATGTGTGTGTGTGAGAGAGAAGGAGTGTGTGTGTGAGAGAGAGCTTGTTTAAAAAATAAATTTAATAAAAAGGTTTTTGCTAAAAAAAAAAATCAAGAACTTACTAACTAAACAGTCACGAGAAGAGAGAAAATACATCATCCATGCAGAAAACAAGAGGCATCAGAAAATGCTGACTTTTTACCCTAAACCAAATGAATTATTTTCCCATCATTTACAACATAAAATGTTGTTCATGTACTGAAGTTAGACAGAAACTAGACTCCACAATATTGCCATTTAGAGTCTCACCCACACCTAACTACAGTCTTCAATCTGAAAATGGGGTTCACCCTGAAAATAGGGGACACTGTGACAAGAGAAAAGAACAGTCCACCACTCAGGCCCAGAAGAAGAGTCCTTGTGTGAATCACTGTGGGTCTCAAGTATGCCCCCAAACACAATCTACTTATTACACAACCTGAACTTATTTGCAGTCAGTGAATTGAAAAACCAAGCCTTTATACTGAAAAAGAACAATTGCAGATCCTGTTTTATTGGCTTGTGCATGTGTATTGATATAGGCTTATCTGTTTTGCAATTTATCAGCATAAAAGTCAATACAACAGCTTTGGGAGACAGATAGGCAGATTGTAAATGCTGGGCACACTTGAAGAACACAGACATTGCTGTCCCCAGATCAACAGTATTCAGCATGAAGGGCACAGCAACTACACTGCATACACAGTGACCAAGGGAGCCCTAAGACCTGCCTACCTGCCCTGTCATCCACAGTTAGCAAACGGCCTCAGGCTGGGCTTGGCCCACACAAGCAGTAGCTTCTTTGGTATGAACAATGTTGGAACCAACATTTAATACATAAGAAATTTCTTGTATTTTTCTCTTAAAATCCTTTAAGAGATTTTAAAGTCCAGCCATACTACACCCCCATCACTACACAGCACTGAAAATGGCTAAGCAACTCATCACCCTCACTGACGGTGCCCTACATCACCAATGGAGCTGAGTTTGCCACCGTGCCTGCAGCATCTTTATTCCTGCAGCTTCTCATTTAGTCTAATTTGTAGGGTGTCCAAGATGCAACCAGCACCACATCTCAGAGTTTCAGTCCTAAATCAAGTCATTTACTAAAAAGGGAGAAGACGGTACAATGTAAGTGGGAAAATCCAGAAGCACGGGAAGCCATGCTACAGAGTCCATAGAATCTATATTCCAAGTTTGGGGAGGTCAACATGGGAGAATCAGGCCGGGGAAACCTGAAAGAATGTGGCAAAGTGATCATCCTAAATTCCTTGGGTAGAGACTAAATGATTTGGCCCTCATAAAGTGGTTAAATTTTATTTTACGTGTTTAAGTATTTTGTCTGCATGTGTGGCTGTGCACCATGTATGTACCTGGTACCAGTGGAAACCAGAAGAGAGCATCAGATACCTCTGGGAATGGAGTTCAGACAGTTGTGAGCTGCCATGTGGTTGCTGGAGATAGAACCTGGGTCCTCTGGAAGAGCAGTCAGTGCTCTTAACTGCTGAGCCATCTCTTCAGGTTGCTCATGAGTGGAATTAAAAATTCATTCTATTTTTTAAAGAACTTGTAATTTGCTGTAACAGAAACCCAGATAAATTACAAGCTCACCACTCTCATTTGTCTTGTTCTTTAAAAAGCTTATTCTTGTAAAACATCAGTTTCTTTTTCTCTCATTTGCATCTTGAGATTAACAATCCTCCACCACCTAAATTATTTTCTGTAGTCAAACATGGTAACATTAATAATTTCTTCCCCTTTGCTTGCTATAAGTTCTTCATTCTAACTTAAGATATATTCTATTAAAAAAAAAAGATGTATTCTATTACAATCACATATAAGCCCCTCCTATCACAGAACAGAGAAATTAAGCAAAATGCATGTGTACATGGGTCAAATTTTGTTGCAAATTATAAAATATATATTACATGAATAACAGATTTGTTTTTGGACAACTCAACTACTTGAAACTACTAAT
Source organism: Apodemus sylvaticus (assembly GCF_947179515.1). Lineage (NCBI taxonomy): Eukaryota > Metazoa > Chordata > Mammalia > Rodentia > Muridae > Apodemus > Apodemus sylvaticus. Next base: position 58,439,778 of record NC_067480.1, on the reverse strand, counting down.
TAGTATGTATTGAGCATTAAATGATATTGAAGAATATTTGCTAATTTTATTTGCTATAATAACAAGCAGCGTGCGCACATGTGTGTGTGTGTGTGTGTGTGTGTGTGTGTATGAATATGTTTCTGTTAATGGTTCTTTTTAATGGAAAATGAACACCTCGAATTTGGTGTCACATAGGAGCAACAAATCTTTAAAGTTGGAAGTTGGAAGACAAGGCTCTCTAAACCTACTTCAGGCTGAGAAGGAAGTTACAATTTACATGCTGACTCCAACCTAACAGTATCTCTGTCACTAAAACAAGAAGAAATGACAGCCCCATGAATTACTACTGCTATCCAAGAGCAGAAGGCAGGGGGCAGGGCAATCTGAGCCACCAGCAGGCATCGTCTTTGGGAACGCTGTCTAATGGCCTTCCGGGATCTCTTCTGTGAAGATACTCATTACCTCTTTAGACAGCCCCGTGTACTAGTTCTTACCTTTGGAGCTGAAATCTTTTTGCTGTGGCTTACAACAACCTGGCACGATGCCAGTGTAGTTCCAGTTTAATATGACAATGTTCACTTGAGCTGTGTGCGATGGTTTCCTGTCCTAAGTCTACAGCATCACCATTCCCTCACTGACTTCCCATCCTCGCCACGCACATAGACAGGCACCAGTTTGTCTCTGTCCTGGTCACTGTGTGGCACAGTAAGACCATCTTCATGGTGTAGGGTTGCTGTAAAGTGATCCTGGAGTTCCAAGTCTGATTCTGGAGTCTCTAAAGTCAGGGACTTTGAGGTTGTAAACTGAGATGTTGTTCTCCATCTTAAGCTCAGTGTGGTTATTCCAGTGGAAGATCCCATAATGTCCTCAGTGATCACCCGTATCTAGGTCAGTTTACATGAATATCTTAGTGTATACAACAGCAATCCCACATTTCTAGACTCTGATACACCACTCATGATAGAAGCCAAAAGAAGGATCCAGAGCGATCATCCTGACATGTCGCAGGTTCCTCAACTCAGTCTACACGCTCTCAGCCTTCCAAACAGATCATCCATTTTCCAGCTGCACCCTGGGGACCCCTCACTCGGTCAGCGGCTTCCACTGGTTCAGAGATCTGCCCTCTTTGGGAACTAAAACACAGATGACAACAAGGTGGCTCAACATCAGAAATAAGTGAGGCTGACTGACTCTCAGTGTGTTGCAAGGGCTGCTGGGTGATTGAGCAGTGAGAATGAATGTGAACACAGCCACGTCATTGTGCACCCTGTCTCTTGAACCTATGACACAGGCACAATTAAATGACTCAGAAAGAAGACTGAAGTGATCAGGAACACAGAAAAAACTGTGGGAGTTGAGAGAACTCCCTTTTCTGGGTCAGGAGGAGGTAATAAAGAAGGAAGGAAGGAAGAATTAGGAAAACTACTGGAGACATTAGTAGAAATGGAAGGGAAGGTGAGGCTGGAACATAGAGAAGTCAACCCAGGAGGAGAAAAGCACATAACTGGGCAGCTCAATATAGACAAAGTGTAGGGTCCATGAACAGTAGGGATAGGAATCAAGTTTGGAGAAGCACAGAGAGGCCAATCCAAACAGAATTGCTTTCTCTGCCAGGATCAACTAACCAAAGGGTCGTTTGCAGTAAAGCAGTCATGGGCCATCAAAAGAAATGAAAATCAAGGTGAGAATGTCAGAAAAGAAAAATTAAGGCAACAGGGCATACACCAAGAGGAAAGCACGTGCCCCAGTCCCAGTCCCCAGCACAATGAATCACTGGGGTCAGCTAGGAAAGCAGAGGGTGAAAAGGAAAGGTAGACAGTATCACCTTCCGGGTCACAGGTGTCGCCTCCATACTATTCCTTCCTTGGAATCTGACATCAGCTCCACCTGCTTCCTAAACTGCTGAGTTCCAAGCCCTGGGTGTCCTCCCTCCTCGAAGCCTTTGTCAAGCGCACGTCCTCTAGACCTCTGCTTCTTAACCATTGGGTCATGACCCAGCTGAATGTCGGGTCATGGAAAATTGGCAATCACAAGTGTCTGAACATGGAATGATCAAATTTCAGTTCAAAATCAAACACATCAAGAAGCCATGGTGTTTCTATCCAGCTGGCCCATGCTGTTCTTCAGGACTTCGCCATGCCGGAGTGAACGAAGACAGTGCTCGACACTGCATGTGCCATCAGGCCACACCCCAACAAACATTTCCTGCACCACTCAGCTTGGTTCAAGACTGCTGTATGTTACAATTAGCATGTTTACTGCACAAAGGTTTGCTTCATTTAGAAATTTTGTGATTTAATGGTGGAAAATAAATAATTTTATTATTTCCTACTATCATTCCTTAGCATGTATATATCTAATTAGTTTTATCTTTGAGTTTCATTGCATTGGAATACTTTATTTTAAAAATTGTTCTTTAAGAACATGGGAGATGGCTCAGCTGGTAGATATCACTTGCCTGGTAAGCATGAAGACCTGAGTCCAATCACCAGAACCCCCCCAAAAAAGTGAGGTGTCCAGACCTGCATACAAACCCATGCACACACACACAGAAAGGTACACACAGAATTGTTATTTGAACTGATGGCTTGAATTTCATAAGAGAAATTGTTCAATTTGGATTATAATGGCAGTTCCAACAATTATTTGAAAAGGTCCTAAACATATACATGCCACTTTATTCTAATCATCTATACAAAGAGGCATTCACGGCATTAACAATAATAAAAACTAAAAGACATGGAAGATACTCTACCCTGTGGCATCAACTATTCATCCGAGATTCAATTCTTTATGTAAAAATTTTAAAGCCCATCATGAGGCTGGGCAGATGCCTTAGAGGTTAAAGCATTCACTGCCCTTGCAGAGGGCCCATGATTCATTCCTAGCAGGCACCTTGATCGCCTAAGTCACCTGTAGGTGCAGCTACAGAAGAATCCAATGCCACAGGCCTCTGCGGGCACCTGCACATACCTACCCACACAGACACACACACATAATTCAAAATATAAAAGCTTTAGAAATACAACAATCTCATCAATATACAAATTTGCCTTAATAAAAGTATATATACCAAAAGTATATATAGCAAAAAGGAATTGTTTTAAAAGAAATTTATTGCCAGTAAATGTTTGGTTTTTATCAAACCTGTTTTATATGCCTTTATTCCCAAGCTTACATAAAAATTTCTTGCACAAAATGTGTTACAAGTGGTAAACAATTAAGAAGCCTGACCTACACTGGCAGTGAGAGATTGGTTCAACACGGCCTCCAGGCCTGTGCGAGTGGGACTCAAGATCTTTACACACATGGCAGGGGGAGGGGGGAGGACGGGAGTCTTGGGAACTGTGAGTGGACCAAAAAGAGCAATGAGCTTCCAAACTGTGAACACTTCGCCTGAGGACCTCAGGCCCTGCCTCTCCACCGATGCACTAGTCAGGCCCGTTCCGGCCGCATATCCCCACAGATACAGGGTGACTCCCGCTTTAGCCTCCCTTAGCCTCACGAGCTTATTATCACCCTGCAGACTGGCCTCCAGCATGTCCTGGATTTTTCCTTTCAAGATGCACCAGAGAGTGATTTCTCATTTATTGCCTTCACTTTGTGAGCTCCAGAGTGGAGCCGACTGTCTTGCCACTGTCGTGCCCCTAACGCTTAGCACAGAGTTGTGACTCAGTGAATGACTGAAGTGTGAAAAAGATGGCCAAAACTTAGTGGAATCACTAAGGAACTCCCTGCAAGCCTGTAAAACCAAAGTCGGTTGTGCCCGGCTTTCCAGGGGTGCGGCAGCACTAATAGCCCTCCCCCTGGAGTTAGGTGTGGCTATGTGACAGGTCACCAAAATGGAGGATGAACACAGGGGATATACACGCTCCACACTGACCCAGGAAAACCTTCCCACACTTTCCCTACAGGTTTATTGTTCTTTCTTTGGCCAGAATGTAGAAGACCCTTACGGTGACCCTAGAAAACCTCACAATCATATCTCAGACCCCACATAAAAAGGGGACACTCTTCTCATGTGTTGCTGAGAGAACTAAGCTCCGATTTCAAACATTCATTAGTCATCTATGTGTTACAGAGCTAAGCCCAGCTAACCAATCAGCAACGGATTGTTACTTTTCCAAAAAAGAAACAAAGGCCATTCCAAGGTCAGTACAATTTCCCCAAGATGTAGATGATTAAAAGTTCTGTTTGTTTGTGACTATTAGGAAAAGGTAGTAACCTCGCCTTAGGCTTGCCAGGGCTTGGCCCACAGCCACCAAATAGTCTGGGCAAATTCCTGTGATGTCAAAACTCTTGACAGAGAACTTGCTTCATAGCCTCCTGGTCACACCCCACAGGTCCTGGACCAGTGCCCAGCTGCCTCTGCAAGTCCTCTGACCCTGACTTCATCCTGGCTTACCTTGCAAAAATGCATCTCAAAACATTGCCCTGTTGTTCTTACTGCCAGTTGAGGAGAAGCTGCCAAAAAGCTTTTCAGAAAGCCACACCAATCTGGACAGCCTCTGAACAAAAGCTACTCCAAAGGACCTGTCTTGGAAGGGAGCCACCCGCCAGCAGACCTGAGAGAGATACCTCCTCAGAGGCGAGTTATCACCCCAGGGCAAAGATCTGCTTACACCGAAAGATGTACTTGATTCGCCCTGTCTTTTCGGCTGAACACTAAACTGTTAGTTTCTCTTAGGGAGGACTCCTCTCCCCAAGGGACCTGCGTACTTTGATAATCAAATTGTGTTAAGCGAATTAGCAGCATGTCCTGCACCTAATCGCTTGTCCAACCTAACTCTAAGAAACTATCAGAAGGGTCACTTCTTGGCCAATGCTTGTGACCTTTGGTGCAGGTGACTGATCTGTTTGGAAACTTTCCAGATATGATATATGTGTAGATCTTTTGATGGATGTGCCAAAGGTCCTTTTAGGAACTCAGTGAAATACCTTGACCCTTTTCTCAGGAAAATATGCAAGATGCTCAAGCACACAAGAGATTTCAACAACTTCAAAGAGGGTAGGAGTAACCACTGCCGAGTTCAAAGGTTCATCCAGGGTCATGGACTCCCTAAGGCAAGAACCAGCAGACTTTTCCTATAAAGGGCAGAGTGTGAATGGGTTTGGCTCAGTCCAGCACCACCCCTCATGCCCCACCCCCCACCCCCCCACCCACCCCCACCCTCTACCTCGCCGCCCCCGGGCTTAGCAAGTCAGTGTGAGCAAGATGAACGGCCACACTCCAACAAAACTGCAGCTGGACACATGTTTCAACTTCCTATCGATCATGCGTGTCAAAAACTGTTATTCTCCTCATCTTTCTTCAATCATTGAATCATTCATATCTGGTGGTCCACAGACATAGGGTGCCAAACTTCACTAGAGCCAAGGAACATCACATCAAGAAAGAAAAATAGTACGGCTTCACTATCGTTGACTTCTCAATAGGCACAACATCCTTTCTTTGTGGATGCACACAGCAAGCCATGGGAGTGGTGGCAGTCAGTCTGACACTGTCACCAGGAGACATTACAGCCATGAAAAGGGTAGTGGCAGGTCACTCAAAACTCAATGCTGGGCATTCTTTATATTGTGCTCACTGCCAGATCTGTCGCTGGATCTTAATGAGTATACAGACAGACTATAAAGTGGGGTTTTTTTCCCTCATTCTAGTTTCAACTAGTTTTTGCTTTTTCTGTGATGAATGAGTGTGATTGACAGGGAAAGTATAAGACCCTAAGTGAAACTCCACGACATCAGAATGGCATTCTAACTGTATAAACATTCACAGAGATAGAGTTTGGGGCCAGAGAAGTGCTTACCTGGTGTCTTGAAATACTGAGTGATGTTTTAATTTATGAGTTGATTGGAATAAGGTTGATTTTTGTAAGCATACAGATTGCCATATCCTAAATTTGATTGTTTAGGCAAGCATTCTCCCCTGGAGTGACATCTTCAGCCTCTTGATCTTTAATTTTTTTTTTTTTTTACAACTCTATTTCAACTTAATTGATTTAGTCTAACCCTAGAGTTTCACTCCATGGGTTTTTTGAAACAATAGTCTAAAAAGCAGCACGGAACTCTCACAATATTCTATGGGGGTCCACATTACAGAAAATGTCAAGAGGCCTCGCCTGCCCCAGAAGAGGACCTATACAACAACCACAGCCTCTCACCAGTGCGTTCACGTCTTCAGTCTTATGGACGAGCATGCGAATCTCCTCTGGGTCGCCACTGAAGATGGCCTGGACCAGCGGTGGCTGCAAAACCAAGAAACCGAGCATTAGGACCGTTCCTCATATATACACCTGCATTCACATGGATAGCAAGGAGGATATTTGCTCCAAGTTTATTCAGGAATTATCAATGATCAAGCAGAAATAAATAAGACTCCAGCCTAGACTCACAAAGTGTCTGAGATAAACCTTAAAGACCCTGTCAAAAATATGACCAAACACAAGGTTTCTATATTCAGACCCTATTAAGTAAGGACTAAACCTTGCCACCACCAACTCAAATGTTGAAGTCGCTGCAGACTATGCTTTTGAGAACATTTGAAGGTTCTAGCAGGGCATCACAGATGCTCCTGTACCCTGACAGAAGACTGTCCCTCTACTCAGGGAAGGGCATCCTCTTCGAAGCAAATGCACAGCTTGGGAGGGATACAGATTTCCCTCACATCCGAGACAAGCCCTTTGTGGAGGACATCATGACCTAAACACTTGTGGATCAATCTTCAAAATACCTTACAATTGTTCCCAAATGCTTCTGTAGCTTTAACCGGTGGGCACTGATGTCTTACAATGATTACATAACTACTGGTTTAAAATAAGATATAACAAGGGCTGATTAGAGAATGGGGGTGATGGGGAGCAGGGAAGAACCCACTACATAGTAGAAGGAATTATAAAACGTGACCCAGCTGCAAGGGCAGTGAGCTCTGTGGGGTAAGAGGAAGGAAGGCACCTCAGTAAAGGAACAAGAGAAGGAAGGAAGGAAGGAAGGAAGGAAGGAAGGAAGGAAGGAAGGAAGGGAGGGAGGGAGGGAGGGAGGGAGGGAGGGAGGGAGGGAGGGAGGGAAGGAAGAAAGGAAGGAAGGAAGGAAGGAAGGAAGGAAGGAAGGAAGGAAGGAAGGGAGGAAGGGAGGAAGGGAGGAAGGAAGGCACCTTAATGACTGAGTGTGGGTTTCCAGATGGAGCGCAAAGGTCATTCCATTCTAAAGAGAAGGTGTGCATGGGTGGATGTACAGAGAACCGGCCGGAAGCCATCCCTGGAGGGAAGGATAACTGTGGGAAAGTGCTGGGTTCAGGGGCTGACGCTAGACTTGTCCCTCATGGTGAAGGAGCCTCTTCACAGCCAGCTCCACCATTTCCCAGCTTCCCGTTGAGACCATTTCCCTCATGAAGTCTGAGTCAAAGCCTGGCCATCACTGCCCATCCCCCTCATTGGATGATTATTGATAGGACCAAATGGCATAGCGAGAAAACTTTATTCAACTCTACTCAAATAATGTTTTTGTTAAAAGATGGTTAATGGTGTCAATATGGAATACCCAGCCTCTTTTTCCCCAAAAAACTTCAAACCTTGGCAAATTTGCTTACAACTTTGATAAATGTTTTAGTCCTAACAGACAGCTGGATGATGGCAGTGCCCCAAGTCTGACTCAGCATAAGAATCATCCGAGATGCTTATTAAAATAAGACCCCTAAGTCTCTTTCCTGAGAATTCTGATTAAGTTCATCTACAGAAGGGGACCGCAAGTGTGGATTCTCGTAAGTCAACACCTAACTCTTTGGAGCTAGAAGCAAACACTAACCTCAAGTGGCTGTACAAAGAGATCCTTCCCATGCCTGCTTTCTTCCTGCTAACCAAGTCCCCAGCAGAACCACACCAATCTTTTCACACTGCTCTGTCTGCTGGGCTTTTAGTAAAATGTTGTTGGGTGAGTTTCTGCCTAAATGAACCTCAATGGAGAAAAAAAAAAAAAACCCAACAGCCAACATATAGAGGCAGCGTCTGGCTGACTGCAGGGTTAAATCAACAGAGGTCGCATGACAGCTGACAGACTCAGAGTCTGAGGTGTGAGGCCAGCGTAGGCATTACCGAACCAATGGTCAGCTACCGAGCAAGAACACGGCGATCCGGGCAGGGCCTCTCACTCGTGAGCACGAGGAATGCAGACACTCTGGAGGATTCATTAAGTCCTCAAGCTCCTCAGGTAAGGCAAGCCTCCCAAGCAATGGCTGGAATGTTCCCAAAGAGAGGCTGCCTGGCACAGCTGCCCTGGAGGGGTGCCAGGGCGGCTTCTAAGTACATGGAGGTGTGTGGAGCTTCCCAAAAGCCCCAGGCCTAGCTCTGCTCAGAGCTGCCTCGTACCACACAGTCAGAGGCAGATTCCCTGGCTTCCACAGGAGCAAGCTGAACCTTTGTATGTCCTCCGATGCTGCTGTCACATATACGCATCCACATACCCACAACCACACATATGTGCACTCTGCACACACCATCTATGCTTGGACACATATGCATAGAGACATGTGTTAATTCACTTACAGATACCTCCCATTCCCTGTGACGTGCCGGTTCTCCACAGCCCATGCCAGACAGATGTGTCTACTGCACTATGCTGTCTGTACAGCTGCGCCCACTGTCTTCACACCTGTGAATCCAAGTGCAACCAACTCCAGAGCAGAGCTTCACGAACGGACACTTTGATTGTATAAAGGCTGCATGTTTGCAGTGACTCTCGGATAGTGTTCTTTTATACTGAGGGGCCCCTCTCTTCCTTTCCTTCACTCTCCCTCCCAAATACAACATAGTCAGAAAACACTCTGGGAGTTCTGTTCATTGGGAATCCAACCTCAGGTAAACATTTACCTGTGTGATTACTCTAATTACAATATTTTCTCCACAAGTGTTGGAGAGTTACCCTCTGCCACCTATTCACCATTATAACAGTCTCAGTTTTTGCCTGTGTGGTGCTAAGCCTTCAAAGGGAAGCTTCCCCTGCACAAGGCTGTGTCTTCAGCCTTGGTGTGCACAGTTCAGCAGGTCTGCTCCAGCCACGGTTTGCCCCACAGAGGTTTCAGGCAGTGGCTGTCAACTTCAGTTCTAAAATAGTAAATGGAAGATCCTAAGAATAAATGTTTTTCTTTTTTACATTATACATCATTCTAAAAAGCATCACACAATGTTGTGCCATCTTGCTCTGTCCTGCCCAGGATGAGAATACACCACCTGCCCATGAGTCTCAAGTGTTACCTCAGCTATCAGATCATCTGTTGCTAGGTTCAAGTGTTCCTCATTTATCAATGTCCCCAAAACATAACAGTAGTGGTGGTGGCCATTTTATTACAGCATAATTGTTGTATTTGATAACTGATTATTACCGTTAGTCTACAAATCAAGCGGTATCATAAAGAGGTACACATACGTGATTAAAGGAAGCATCATACACACTGGGTGTGGTGCAGTCCATGGTTTCAGGCCCTCACAGGATGCTAGGAGTGCATACCCTGCAAATAAGGAGGCACTACAGAATTCTTTTAAAAACTCCAAATACCTTAACACAAATATAGGCAATGTAAGGCTGTGTGGTGCAGGATTTGGAGAACACGCTCTCAAAACAAGAGTCAAAATTGTGAAAATACAGTAACAAGGGAAAGGGAATATTTTTAGAGATGCACCAGTCACCTCAACTTCCATTGCCAGAGTTTTCTTTGCACCTTAGAAGCTGCACCCCACCAATGCTTGCACGGGCCATGTACACTAACACAGTCCCGAGTGACGCAGAAGGCAGCTGGTGCTTCCCACGCTGGCTCCCCAGTGGCATAAGGGGGCACGGGGCAGGGACTTGTCCCCCACTTCCATTCACTCTCATCTTTCCTGGAGGGGAGGACAGCCGCATTCAGAGATGACATTTGACCTATATGGACAGCAGAGCAGAGGACAGGGCTCCTTGTATTTGATGGCCATTGTGAGTTCTGTGGCAAACACAAAAAAAATAAAGACTCCGCAGAAAGCCACTTTTCCTTCTCACAGCCCTTTCATCCTAGTACAGAAGCACTGCTCTTTTTATTCTCAGCCTTGGGAAACAAACAAGGAAGAAAGGAAGGGGGGAGGGAAGCAGGGAGGGAGGAAGGAAGAAACTTCATTAATAAGTAAGACCTCTGAGACAGTATTCTCAAATATGAAGTAGGGTTACAATTCCACTAGGGGGCGCAAGATAGTAATCTGTTATCCTATCAATGTACAGGTGGTATAGATAAGCGGAAGGGAATTAAAGGGCCCACTTTTGCTTTAAGAAAGTTCTTAGAGACACACACACACACAGACAGACACACACACACATGCACGCACGCACACATTCATGCACGCACATACACACACCATGAACACACCAAAAAAAAAAAAAAAAGTTAAAAGAAAGAAAAGCATCAAACTGTACTGTTTAAACCCTACTTTTCTTCTGAGCCGTGAGGTCCCGTTGCTTTGGGAACTAGGAACAGACTATACGGATAAATCTGAGGTTTGAGGGCATCATTTTCATCATCTGAAAACACAACTTAGAGGACAAGGGAATGAGTCAATTGGTAAAGTCGATGCCACACAAGTGCGAGGACCCGAGTTCAGATCTCCAGCACTCACGTAAGACAGGCGCAGTGCTGGAGGTGGGGCACAGAGATGGGAAGACCCACGGGCCCACTGACCAGCCCACCTAGCTCAAGGGAGGAGGTGCACATCCAGGGAGCAACCCTTTCTCAAAAAGTAAGGCAGTGGCCAGTGTTGACGGCAAGCCTTTAATCCCAGCACTCAAGAAGCAGAGGGGGTGGATCTCTCTGAGTTCAAGGCTAACCTGGTCTACATAGTGAGTTCTCAGACTGCCAGGGCTTCATAACAAAATGAACATAATAAGGTGGAGGTGATAAAGGAAATCACTGGGTCGACCTCTGCCCTCCATGGGCACTTGCCTCCACATGTGCAAACATGAGCACATACATGTGCCACACATCAATGCAGAAACCAAACACACAACTCAATCCTCTTCTCAATTCTGTCATCCAATTAAGAGCAAAGACCAGGGCTGGAGAAGGTGTTTCGTTCTGGGTTCAGTCAGAACAGCTGGCAGGGGAACAAAAACAAACTTACAAGCTTGAGTCTGAGGACATAGCTCCTTGGTAGGTTATTTACGTAGCATGCATGAGGGTCTGATCAATAGAACAACAAAACTTCATGTGTGCTATGGAAACCACTAATTAGACTTCTGCTGAACCCACGCGGCCTTCCTGGGGTTAGCTGCAAGCTTTTTCCTATCTAGGCAGACATTGGATGAGAAGCCGGGGAGGGAGGCTCACTGAGACCAGGGCCTAGAGCCAGGGGTGATAAATCCAAACACATCTAGAAGTTGCCTGATCCCTGGGCGCCACATCCCCAGTGTGCTGCGTGTCTTTCTCTGATGAGATAGTGTAGCTAAGGACCTCACATGTAAAGGCGAGCATCTTGTGTTCCGATCAGGAAGGGATGCCGGAATCAATCAATAGCCTAAACATCTGCCTGTACCTGAGCATTCTGGAACCAGTGCGTCAATCACCAAGGCAGGATGGGAGCATGGTATTAGCACCTAATCGCTGACACACCAATAATCTGGCTACATAAAACCACCAGCCTATTTGAGCAACCTGGACCACCTCATTAAGTAACAACTGGTTTTTGTATGGGGCAGAGCTTGCATTTTTGCAAATGGATAATAAAAATTTGTTCAAGTCACTTGGTTTAATGGACAAAACATGCTGGTGTTTTTCACCAGCAGGTCCTACTGTGTGATGTCCAGCAAGGGTGCTGCTGGGTGCTTCCCAACTGTAGATCACCCTTTACCTGGGGAGCTCACCCCTTCACAAAAGGATGATGATCATGAAAATCAAAACTGTCTCCCTAAGTATTGTAAGATCCAGACAGAATACACTCAGTCCTCATAAGCATAATTTTTAATTAGGGAGTGAGGCAGTCAGTGTTTGAAATGTCTGTTAACTGGGTGTGGTGGCTCACACTGGGAAACCTAGTAATTGGGTCATCAGGGGAGGTAGAAGGAGAAGATCATGTGTTTCAGATCCGTGTGGGAAACGGCATGTACCCATCTCTTAATTAATTAATTAGTAAATGCTGGGACTCAGTAAAATGACAATTCAATCATCAGAACCCACATTCATAAAAGAAATAAAAAAAAAAAAAAAAAAAGCAAGGCCTGATGAGGCACCGTTGTCACCGCAGTGCTGGGGTCAGGGGTCAGCCTGCCTCAGCTACTCAGCAAGTTCCAAGTCCCTGTTTTGGGGGTGGGAGGGTGGGGAGGGGGAAGGAGATAGTGCTTTCAGAATGATACCAACATCATCCTCTAGTCTATGCCCACATACACATATATGCATGCATATACATATGCACATACACACATACATACATACATACACACATATACACATGCACACACATACATACATATGCACATACACACATACACATCTATGTACACATACAGACACACACATAAATGTGAACCCACACACACATGAACCACACAGGAAGAAAGGAAGGAAGAAAATGTAGAAAGAGAGAGTTTCTACAGCGCATGTTACAAAATCAGTGTTTAAAAATGTCCAGTTATTTACCAAAAAGAAAAAGAAGATGCATAAAATCCCAAGTTATAGTGAGAATCCCTCTACTGAAATAGAATGAAAAATGAGGTACATTTAATCAGAAACCGGGTAAATTATTACCTAACCATTTCAAAATGGAAACAACACAGGCAGCAGCTCAGCAGTGGGTTCTGAGGACCAATTACCAAGCTGGGGAGCAGTCACAGGCTCTGCTGGCCCTCTGCTCCCTGAGCTCCGCCGCCGCCGCCCCTGCTCTGCTCCTGAAGGACACTCATCTTCCCCAGAGCACAGAAAGCCCAAGAGAACATGAAGTCCAGACATGTCAACTTTGCTACTAGCTACTGAAAGACATGAAAGGAGAGGTTAGGCAAAAAGAAATGATGAAACCGCAGCTCAGTTAAACTGAAACCTGAGGCAATACTGATTTTCCTGACCAATGATTGCTCTTTGACCACAGCAGGGAGACTGCTGCTGTAAAGCTGGCTGACTAGGATTCTCCTAAGCAGGGTCTCCTCATCTATAAGACGGGCTAATAATAGCCATTGTACAGAACACACTCAACAGATTATTAGCCAACCCCACACAAGGCCAGAGGCCTGCTGTTCCCGCCATGAAATCAAAGATCTCTTCTGATCTGAAAGTAAAAAGCTCAAAGTCTTTACAGGTGAGTTTCCTTGTGACCATCCTACAAACTGGATGAATAAAGGATCTTGGAAGATTTCCTTTAAGATTATAGAGAGCTAGTGAGATGACTGAGTGGGTGAAAAGGCTTGCCAGGCAAGCCAGAAGACCTGAATTTGAGTCTGATCCTCGAATCAATGACCAAAGGACTCCCAAAGCTGTCCTCTGATTTCCATACCCATGTATACATTCACACACACAATGCTGATAATGAGAATTTTATTATACATATTTACATATTATACATTTTATTAAAACACTATATATCTCATGTAATATATGATGTAAATAATAGAGCTATACATTATTTTGATACACTACTATTTTTAAGTAAAATAATACAGTTGCAGCACAACCATCAGATTAGGGTCCTAATCCATGCAGCAGCACCTTGGAGGCAGAAGGACTGCGCCTGCAAGGAGAGAGCAGAAATCCAACAGCCTGAACTCATCTTAGCTACACTGGGAAACCTCAAGAATATCACACAGCTCTCCTGTATGAAATCTAACTCACAAAGCCAAATAATAGAAACTACTAACATAAAATACCATCTCTCTTTGATCAAGCTGTGTTACAGTGCACAGATGATTATGAACAAAGAACACTACATGCATGCATGGAAATGGTCTAAGAGGGTCTATTCTTTTATAGACTTAACATACGCTGATTTTTAAGTGTGCTGTCTATTTATGCCTGCTTGATAGAATTGGAGACTGATCTTACTACTGAAGGTTAGCAAACACACGTATAGTGAGGCCTTCTTTGGTGATCTCTTGGTAACAAAGGAAACGACCTCCCTGCTTGGACCTGTGAGGGGTCAAATGGTTTGCCTGCTAATGAGAATTGAGTTGAAAGATTTACATTCTCCTAATTCTACCCAGTCAGAGCCTTCTCTCACATGCCATGTAGACGAGGCATGATATGACATAATAGTTATGATAGCCTAAGACCAATTCAGTTTCAGTTTCCACATACTCCTATCTTGTTTTTACTTTTGTTTTTGCTTGGGGGTATTCATTTGCTTTTTGTGACAAGGTCTTGTCTCAAACATATAACTCAGACTTGTCTAGAACTTATTATGTAACCCAGGATGACCTATAGCTCTCAACAGAACTCCTGCACACCACACCAGTATTATGGGTATGAGCCACTGTGCCCAAATACTAAATACCTAGTAGCCTGCAAAGCACTACCAAATGAAGGATACAGTCTCATGATGCTTGGATAGTCACACTTCATAGTAGCTATATACAGATGTACAGATTTTATTTCTGACAGCACTATTCTTTTTTTGAGGGGATGAGGTGAAACAAGGTTTCTTTGTGTAGCTTTGGACTAGAACTAGTTGTGTAGACAAGGCTCGCCTCAAACTCACAGAGATCTGCCTGCCTCTGCTTCCCGAATGCTGGGATTAAAGGTCTGTGTCCATCACCACCAAACCGGACATGACTATTCTTTCAAAGCTAAGACTGAAACACAAGTCAGAAAACAAAATAGAGGAAGGGAGACTTTTGTAGATATGTGTCATCAGAAAGCTGGAGTGAGGACTATAAGGTGGTCTGTGGGGGACGGGCTAAGAAGAGATCTCTCAGAGTAATCAGGTAGAAGAGTTAAGTGCCTGCCGGGAGAAGCACTGAGACAGCAAAAGACGTTCTAACCTAATCTGTGGACAAACAGGAACTCAGGTCTTGAGCAAGAGAAAGGCATGGGGCTTTCGCAAGCATGTGCTCTGGCCGCAGCGTGTGCACTGGATGAGGAGACACTAGAGTTGGGAGACAGTGGTGAGATGATTGTCACAATCTAAGCCACTCAGGAAGGTGCTTTCTGGTTTTCCTTGTGACAGGTTTGCCAAGTATGACCTACAGGGATGCAGTGGAAACTACAAACACTCTTTTCAACTCTTTAATGCCTGCTCCATTCCTGGAGGCAAGTTTGGCTCAGTTTCTTGGCCACTTTCCTTCCCTCTTTATATATAGCCCAGAGTTCCTGCCCCAAGACACAAATGTTTCCGGGTGAAATCGAGGTCACTTCCTTTAGCTCCGGAACACTCCCATCCCACCCCACACACATACACAGAACCTCTGCAAATGTAAGCTCTGTTTTGTCAGGCTTGACACTTGAGGACTGAACAGAAATCATAACATTTCAAAAACAGACCATATCCACAAAGAGAAAAAGAAGCCAAACAAGACAGACACGCTGTGCCAAGGGCCACATTTTCATCAGGATCTGCTGCCAACTACTCCAATCGCTTTTTTAAAACTGTCTAGTTTCAAATGGCTGGGGATCTAATCTTAACCTTAGCTAAGTCAACTAAATAGTGTTGTGGGGGAGAACTTTTAAAAAGAACGAGGACAAGGGAGATGGCTCCGCAGATAAAGGCTCTTGCCAGGAATCCTGATGCTCTGAGTTCAGCCCCTGAAGCCCACTTGACAGAGGGGGAGAAAACTGCCCTGAGTTCTCTATCCTCTGACCTTCACATATACACCACGGCACACTTGTGCATATGGGTGCATAGGCACGCAAACAAATGTAATTTTTAAAAACCTATCCGAGGGAGGCATAGGCAGGTGGGTTTCTGAGTTCGAGGCCAGCCTGGTCTACAGAGTGAGTTCCAGGACAGCCAGGGCTACACAGAGAAACCCTGTCTCAAAAAAAAACAAACAACAACAACAAAAAAAAAACCAAAAAAACAACAACAACAAAAAAAACCCTATCTGAGTAAGAACACAGTGGACCCAAGAGAATAGCATGTACAGAATAATTAAATGAGCATATTCTTTGTAAAACAAAAAGAACAATGATAAATAATTCTTTAAGTTTCTGTTTTACAAATTTGTCTCGAGGCTTTATTTCCTAACTGTTCTGTTTACATTGTTTTTACAACTATACCTTACAGTGTATCAAATCACATTTCAAATATGGTGATTTAATCATGTTAATCAATACAAGCCATTTCAGTGATCTTTGTGGTGGGGATGGGGGAAACCTTAAAGATGACTTTAAGAGTTATAGAGCACTCAACAAAATGTCTTTGTTCAGAGACGTAAAGCAGTTTTCAATTGTAGGGTATAAAATGTGGCTTTTGTTAATAACTAATACACCTCTCCCTTATCATAAAGAATAATACGTTTTAAATTCCTCCTTTATAAAAAATGTATGCCGTAAAATGACCTATTATCACGGCATGCTTTTCTCCTGGTGGCCACTTAAGCAGTTATCATTTTGGCAGCCTCAGAAGTGAGAAGATGAATAAGGCAATTTGAGTTGCATTAAATACAAGCTCACCATGTAGACACAAAGCCATTCCTTAGGACCAAATCAATCTTGCTGACTGGGAAGGGTGTGGGTTATGGGTACCACCAGTGAATGATGTAGACTGACTTAGCCAAATTAAGGAACTCATGAATCTGGAAAACTCCAAACTGAGCTTGCTGAAATCTATTATAGTCTGAATTCTTTGAAAGTAGTAGCAAGCCAGTTTTTACACAAGCATCCCTTTCCAAAGCTTACTATAAGTTTCTCTAGAGACTTATCCTTCTTGCCTGTGAATTTCTCTTTGATCTCCATGAGTATTTTGTGGAAGGGAGATATGAAGTTCAACTCTCACTATGTCTCCACAAATGGAGGAATAGGGACTGTGCAAACTGCTGTCCATCGCCTTGGTGTCCTGACACTCTCAAACCCATAGCCTGGTTCACCTCTGCCTGCAATGGCTAGAAGATGCTCTGCTACCCACAAAGCCAGAAACATCGCTAAGAACCCAAATCTAAGACTCCTCTCCATGTAGTCTTCTGGGAAGCATCTTCAGCTTCTCTGGCACAAATCAAGGCAAAGGCACTCATTGATGGATGCCTATGGGAAATGATAAGACAGCAGGAAGACAGAGGAGCCTGTGGGGCTGGAAAGCAGTCGTATGGGAAACGGGAACTCTTACAGAAGCAGGCAGGCCTATCTGACTTCCTTTCTAAGACACTGGCCCGGTTCATATTTACTTTATTTCTCTAACTACTACCCAACCCAGCTACTGATAAGGGATGTTTTCTAAACATTACTCAAGCGCATTCAGACAACCATCCTCAGTCCTGGTCCACAATGATTTACTAAGCATAAGAAATTTACCATCCTTGCCTTGAGAGGAGCTCTAACATGTAACAGGAAGCACACAGCACACACAGAGAGAAACTATCTCTGGCCCTCTGAAAGATGCAGCCTTTGAAGTAAGGACTGGAGGTTGGTGAGGGTTTAAAAAGACAGGGTGTCAGTGGAAAGAGAGCGCGCGCCTTCACACTTTGAAAGGTGTGAGCCAACAGAACGAGTAGAAGGAACGGTTTTCTCCATGGAACATGGGTGAATGGATGGAGGGAAAGAAGTCAATGCGGTTAGATCACAGAAGGCCTTTGGTGCATGCCTAATAAGTTTGGATTCTCTCCTTTAGAATTGGAGAACTGTAATCTGTTCTTAGGGGGGCTTAAGAATTGTGTTTTGGGGTCTGGAGAGACATCTCAGTGGGAACAACTGCAGCTCTTGTAGAGGACCCTCATTTGGTTCCCAGCTCCTTCATCAGACAGTTCATAGTTGCCTATACCTCCAGCTCCAAGGGAACCAGCACCCTTTTCTGGCATCCATGGACACTGTATGAACACTGTGCACATACATTCAAGCAGGTGTGTGCACATACACATAAATAGAAAGAGTATTTAATTAAAAAGAAAAGAAGAATTATACTTTAGAGCCGGACATGGTACAGCACACACCTATAATCTCAGCACTTGGAAAGTAAAGGCAAAGGACTGGGAGTGCAAAGTTATCCTCAGCTAATAGATAAGTTTGGGGCCAGTCTGGGCTACATAAGACCTTGTCTTAAATAAAGAGTTGTTTTTATCAAATAATAAGATTGGAAATAGATCATGTAAAAGCTAAGAGAAACGTGACACAAGGGAGGAGATGACAGTACCAGTTTAGGAGAGAGCTCCCGGGGATGGGAATCCCTCAGCTATGCAAGGAAACAGGGTCTCGGTGACCAGTACACAGATCTAAAGGAGACATGTGCTCTCCACGCCTTTAGAGTGGTCTGAGCAGCCCACTCAGGTGGAGCTTCACCTCAGTGAGGTGAAGACTCTCACTGAGGGTTGACAGAGCGCAGAGCTCTCTGCAGGAGCCAGCCCAGGCATCAGCAGCAGGTTGGTGAAGGAGTGCAGTAGAGCTGTGAACCTCTATGCTGAGGAAAGCCAGTTGCTGGCTGTGCTATGCTCTCCTGAGACCGGAAGCTGCTGGGGCTGTGAAGGTAGCACATCCCACATCTGCAGGACCTGTTACTCATCCGCAGCACGACCACAAAAACACAGCCTGGCACTGTGGGTTTGTGTACTGCTTGCTCAGTCCAGGTCTGAGTAACAAAGGAGAATCTCCTTGTGCTATGAGTTAAATGAACAACAACAACAACAACAACAACAACAACTGTGTAGTATCTTTTTCTATATTTAGTTCCCAACTCAAAACTTAGAGGATAAGATACTTTTCTTTTTTTCAATCATGCAGTTTTAAAACCAGGGGGGAAAAAAGATGAGAAGGAGGCATGAAACCCTTACACATTGCCTCTTTGTCTTGTGCTTGCTAGGTTACATCTTAAGTAACTTTTTTATTGCAACAATACAGTCAGGTAAAGAAAACCTTAATAACCGGTCCCATCACCCATGATAACAGGCTAATATATATTCTTTGGCACGTTTCCTGGATGCTGCTGTTGTACACAAAAATATCAATACCTATGCTATTGAGTTATCACTAAAATGGACTTTTACTATGTCCCTCTCTTAAAACCTGTAAGAACAACAACAACTGAGGTTATCTCCCAGTTTAGCTACAGGATTACCTAAATTCTTTATAGAGATACAGTGTTCTAGAATACAAATATATTGTAACACGCCCTGGCCATGCCTTGCACAAAGAAGAGCTACAGAGCTAAAAGCATTTATAAAATACACAAAAGAAATGTATCTTGTAGTCCACTCCTAGGAGAACGCCAGACGGAGCTGGGGGAATTGGCCTGCGCCCTGTAGACAACACGAAAGTGCAAGACAGTCCTCAGGAGTTCTCCAGACCTGAGGCAAGAACTGCCAGGTTTCCCTCTGCACCAAGACACACTGCAGAGAGCTCAGAGGGGTCTCCTCTGTTCAACCATCCCAGAAGCCTTGTCTAACTGACACAGTGGCCAGCCTGGGGAGGAGGCATCACTTGAACAAGACCTAGAAGTGGGCTAGAGCACACAAAAGAGGGGGAACAGGGTTTGGCAAATGAACGACAGCACCAGGCAGCTGTTCAACATGTGCGCGTGTTCAGCCGAGTGGCGTGGCGACCAGGGGTCCCCGGGTTTCCACGCACTTTCCTCTCATGTGCCCCTTGTCTCTACACAGCTCCTTAAAAGTGTAAAGGAATCCAAGCTTAGGCGCCCACAGCATCACACTGAGAAGGAGTTAACGTGTGATGCCAGGCAGCATAAGCCTGGGAATGTCTCCCGGGTCCTCCTGTCCCATCATTCCTGTGTTTACTGCTGAGCAGCATGCATGTAAACACATGTGCTCACTCACACATGTGTCTGTGAGCAATCATTCACACTGTCCCCTTCCATCTGGAAAACAACATGAACAACGTGGAGAAAAAAAGGAGCACAGAAGCTCAAGCAGTTATGATTTAACAGAATCACCGAGTCCGCTGGCTTGCTCACTTGTTTGTTTGTTTGTTTGCTTGTTTGTTTGTTTGTTTGTTTTTGAGATAGAGTCCCCTGTAGACAGCCCAGGCAGCCTCACACTTAAGCAGCTGAAGCTGGCCTTGAACTCCTGCTATTTCCGCAGCCACCTCTCCAGTGCTAGGATTGCATCATGTGTCAGCAAACCTAGCTAAGTCCTTTTCTAGCAAAACTCTGAAAATGTTGATGTTGACAGTTACCCCAGTGTTGAGCTTCCTCTCAATGCTGCAATTAGTTTACAGCATATCCAAATTCATTTAGCTACATGTTCAATAGTGTGCTTTAAACTATAACATACTTTTAGCAAATATAACTTGAGGGCCCAGTGCATATGCCGAGTGCACATTATGCCAACACTGACAGAGGTGCCTCAGGGAGGAAGTTCCACAGACAGGACAAGCATTCTCGTAAAGTGCTGTGGAATACAAAGGCTGAGAGACCTACAGAGACTTCTGGGACTCTCCTTTTCACCTGACTGGTCTAAAGTTGTCTCTGAACATTAAAAAAAAAAAAATGAGGAAAATAAAATTCACTTCCAGGATGTTAAGCTGGAAGTTTTCAGACAGTAAGTTTGAAAACATAATCTTGTCAGTCAAACTGCAGAAAATCAGAACTTTTAATAAGGACAATGAATTGAGTTTAGGTTGAGTCCAATTGCTGTTGCTTCAATTCAGTAATAAAACTTGAAATAAAATCTACCACTACCCTTGACATCTGCCAAATGGATCCAACCACAAAGATGGAGATCCAGGACCCAGTATCAGGATAGTGAGGTCTTAGGCCCCCATAGTCAGTGGACTGGAACCAAGGTCACTCCCTTCCTGGTGACATCAACCCTATCCTTCACCAACATCACATTACCCCTAATATAGGCAATGTGAAGACTCTGCTTATGTCTTTACACATTAAGACTAGACTTGGGAATCTGTACTACACACTTAACATCAAAATTCAGAATTATCCTGTCAGTGTACAATATTCTAGCACCTTAAAATATATACAAGTTAGTATAGATGGTTCTTTTGAGATCATGGCACCACTGTCTGACTGAAGAGGATTTCGCTGCCTTCCTAGCACCAGGGACAGAACTACACTTGGCCAAGGCAATAAAGCCAAGGAAGAAATAGAAATGGCCTGCCCAGACATGTAGGGGCTTGTTCCTACTTGGAGCTATCTCTGAATACATTTGGCACTACATGACAACATTCTGTTTTTTTTTAATCATAACCAATCAAAGATGTGGAAACAAGGCCAGGAGGGAAAGAAATTATCTGAGCACCTAGAGACCTGGGTTTGGGCTAACCTCGTTCACAGAGATGTTAGGTAGCTAAGGGCAAGTCTTGATTCCTCACTAGAAAGCATGGGTTCAAAATGACTAACTCACTAATAGTAATTAAGTGGGGAATATCTAATTTTATGAGGAAAAATGTCCTATGAAGAGGTTTTGTGAAAGAAGCTCACACTGACAGGACAGCAGGATCACTGGCCTGCTACCCATAGCCCTGGTGCTTGAAGCTGGTCACAGCAGAGTGCGGGACAGTTGTGTGTAGTTCTAAAACACCTCTTTTTTCTTTCTGTTTTTCAAGACCTAAATAACTGCCAAAGAATTCTAGCTAACAGGTTAAATTACCTACCACTCAGTAAGGCCCATGAAATGAAATCTTTTACATCAGCACTTTGAAAACCCCAAGTGATATGTCTGTGTACATGGGATATGGAGTCTGATCCTTTTGTGAATACCTCAGAAAAGTTGCACCTTTAACTCTTGAGTACTACTTCAAAGAGAGGATCAAACAACTTTTACTTCAGATTGTTTGTGACAACACTATTGGTAATGGTTGAAATATCAAAGCCGACAGATTTATTAAATAGCCAAGAACATGCAAGCCCAAAACAGACAAAATGATCAACAGCACATGAAAAGGCCCATCAATTATTGGGTGTTAGAGAAGGTAAATCCAAGCCATTATGAGATACCACTAAACATTAATGGCTAGAATAAAAGGAAGAAACAGACAAAATATAAATATAGGTGAGGTGAGTATATGAGAAAACAGGTGTACTCTTGGTTGTGCCTAAAAACATTGTAGCTGCTGTGGACAATAGCTAGATAGTCCCTTAACCAGTTGAACACTGGTTGAGGGACTATCTAGCTAGCCCAGGAAATTTCACTCCTAAATACATAACCCAAAGAATTGAAAGCCAGTATTCAAACAGAAACTTGTGGGTGTTGTACAGTCACAGCAACAGTATATACTGTAGCTAAAAAGCAGAAACAGGTAAGAGGTAGGAGTCCATCAATTAACATCAGTGGATGAATAAACGAACAAAATGTAGTGTAGACATGTGATAGAGTATTTCTCAGCCATAAGAGAGAATATAGTACATAATGTTGGAGATAACAGCATGAGTGAACTTTGAATATTTTATATGGAAAAAAGAAGCCAGACACAAAAGGCTATATTGTTGCCAGATTTCATTTATGTGAAACGCTCAAACCTAGGGGTTAGGAATAGAGGAGAGGGGAAGTGGCTGTTTAACGATACAGAGTTTCCTTCTAAGGTGTTGAAATGCTTTGGAAACAGATGGTGAGAACAACCAAAGGAGCTGGATGACACTGTGCACTGCATTTAAAACTGTCAAAATGGTGTGCAAGGTGCATTCTGCCATACTATGAAAACACAACAACGCCTTTCAGAGCGAGCACAGCTTCCTATTGCAGAAGGATGCACAGAGAGCAGGGTTGAAAGACCTCTATTGACACGCCCAGCAGAGCTGTGGCTCTTCCTCTTCTGTAACTCCTTGAATTTCCTATAATATGACTTGGGAGTCTATGTGCACATTAATATTAATATGTATATGCACCTGTGCATATGAGGTGCATGTGCACACATGTGGACACCAGGGGACAAAGTCAGGTGCCTTCCTCTGTATTTTTGAGGCAAGGTGTCTCACTGAACCAAGAAGACACCACTTGAGCTAGCCTGGTTCCAGAGCCCACCTGTCTCTGCCCGTCCCACGGCCCTGTTCTGAAGTTAGAGTTAGATGCTACCCTGCTACCCCAAAGGCCTTTATGTAGATGTGGGCTCAAACTTCCTGCTGGGAGGCTGGTGCTCTACCTAGTAAGCCATCTCCCCAGGCCCATAATACCATTTTTACTATTAAATATTTTTATAATATAAACTGAAACAACAATTTTAGAAGGTATGACTTCTTGACACTCTGGAGCACAGCCAAGCGAGATAAAGAGAATAAATAATGAGATATCTGAAACCACAGGGCAAGAGGATGCCAGTAGCACACCCTGCTTGCTGTAGAGGCGGAGGCCACAGTAGCTGGAGGAAGCCCATCCTGCCCAAAGCCGGGGCTGTGGCCCTAAAGCTGCAGACTCGTCAGTAAAATGCCCCAATTTTTACAAAGTTGGAAATTTATTCAATATGTTTCAAACACTACAAGCCAAACAAAACACATCTTTAGACCAGATGTAGCCCACAGACGCCAGTTGGTAAATTCTAGTTCATAGAAAACGAGTGTTTACCCTGGTGGGATAAAGGGAGGTACTTTGAAAGACTATAGTTACAGCTATCAGAAAGGGGGAAAATGGCCAAGAGGAAGGCTGGGAGGAGGAGGGTTTCCCCTCCAGGACTTTAAGCTGGACACAGAATATAGGGGTGTGTTTTCTAACAACAGAGCAAGTATTCATCAGCAAGAGGGAGACGGAGGATGCAGTGGCTACAGACCGTGCAGTGGAAGGTGGGTTAGATCTAAGGCTCTCAGCCGGCCTCCCAGACCTGAAATGGCTTTAGACAGTGTCTCAGTCACCTGCTAGCAATCAAGCTCTGACACAGGAGACCTCGGAGACCCTGCCCAGAGGTTCCCCCACCCCACCATGGCAGTTAAAGGATGCAGAAAAAGACTGAAGGAAGAATGGGTCCCTGGAACTCATCATGGGCCGAGCTTTGCAGGTGTCTGCAGTACCTCACTGAAGTCCTCACAGCTCACAGGACATCTGCAAGTGTGTGCTTGAGGACCACATGATCAGGGTTTCCAAACAACCTCAAAAGCATATCTACAGTTTAACTAAGTTTTGATTATGCATCAAGTTATATTAATAACTAGATGTGGCTGCATGCACAAGCCAACCATGCCTGGTAGCAAGATCAGTATGATCAGAAGTCTCTAACCTGGTTCCTGAGGGGAAACTAAGACCGTGGAGTTTAAGGGTATCCCAAGGTCTCTGCCACAAAGCTCTTTTACAAAGGTCTTTTGGGCCCATATGTCATGGGTGTTCCCCTAACCACGTTCTTCTTCCTACCCATTCAAACAGCATAACACCAATGACTCAATGTGCCAATGTGCTACGTGTATTACCAGGACAGTCCCCAGCCTCTGCAATCTAAGGAAAGGGCACAGAAGCAAACAATGACATCTCCAGGTAATGGTGGGGGTGTCAAAAAGAGGGGCTCCAACCCAACTGTGTCAGAGGGGAAGGACTTTTAGATACACTTTTGATAAACTAAGGCCCTAGCTGACAGGAGATATAGGACTCCAGGCTAAGGGGGAAACAGTGGCCAAAGGGACCTTAACACACATGGAGATACATAATCAGGCCAGGGTAGCACTGGAGCACAGGGTGTCATGAAGTAAGTGACAAGGTGAGAGCCAGCTAGAAAGACAGGGCTAAGCTGAGGTACCTCATGTGTGCTATGCTAAGTCTTTTGCCTCTCTGTTCCCAAATAAATGTGAAGTGCAAATGTAAGGTTTAGCGGAAAGGAATGATATACTCAGACTTCCATGGCAGAACAGACCAGTCACAGTTTAAATACAAACAGACTGGCAAAACAGGACTTCTTCAGGCAAGGAGACCACATGGGGACCGCTGTGACTGTAAGTCAGCCAGAATCCACTCAAAAGCAGTAGTAGGAAAGACACTAGTTGGCAACAATGGCATATGCTTACTCTAAGAGTAATACGGTAAAGTTGTAGTCCTTTGTATGCTCACTCTCGGAGTAATACGGTAGAGTTGTAGTCCTTTGTATGAATTCTCAGGCCAGACATGCAGGAAAGCCTTAAGCAAGCATCATGGAAACCTGCTCTATTAGTCCTCAGATAAGCAGTAGATGTCCAGAAAAGTGATTTCAGAGGTATTAAATAACATACAGAAAGTTCACTGGTTGATTGTGTTTATTAACAATGAAGAGAGGGTCTGGCTCCCTCAACTATTCTCAAAGAATCACTAAGCATCAGGACCACAGAACATGGTCATCAGTACTCTTCAGACTTGTGTTCCTAATATCCATCATCTAAGACTATATGCTCTTGTCTTGATTCACTCAAGGCAATTAAGAAGAATCTGCCTACATCCTAATCCATCATTCCCCAAGTAAAAATACCTATTTTTACGTAGAGGTAGAAATTAAACTAATAAATTAGAAAATTATCAAAAACGTATTAAATGGGGCCTTGTGCTGAATCAAATGAAAGTC
Source organism: Apodemus sylvaticus (assembly GCF_947179515.1). Taxonomy (NCBI): domain Eukaryota; kingdom Metazoa; phylum Chordata; class Mammalia; order Rodentia; family Muridae; genus Apodemus; species Apodemus sylvaticus. Next base: position 58,414,247 of record NC_067480.1, on the reverse strand, counting down.
TCTTCTATTGTAGTAGGGACAGTAACTAGGAACTATTGGAACAAGTTTACCCAGAAGCTGATCTAGAACAGGCAACCAGGAAACCAGGGCTCCGAGGTATGTGGGGGTGTCTGAAAACTGCCTCCCTCCCCACAGATTCCACCCAGCGTGCATCCGGATTCCTGGTGTGTCCGGGTGTCCTTACCAGTTCTTGTTGTCCACATTGCAGGGAGGCATTCCTGCCATTCCTCCACCCCACCCCAGGGTCACAGCCACCTTCCATTAGGCAGCTGTGCCTGCTGCGGCATGCTGGGCTGCTTCTCCCTTAGAAGGGACTGCTATTTTTGTGACCCCCTCAGATGACTCTCCAGACCTTTTATCATTCCAGAATCAAAGCGGCCAACAAGAGAGAACGTGCATTAAATGAAACAGCCCCTATCCGTGTCCATTTCTCCTGGAACACTGCCCTTAGCACACAGGCTCAAATCCTTGCCATGGGTCCAACATCACTGAGAACGCCCTCTACTGGTGAGCATCTTTCCAGGGTACACTCATTGCTTTTGTCAAGGTATATATGTTGCAGATGCTCAAAGACATACAAGATTTGTTAATGATTTTAGATATCTTCTAACTAACTTCACAGGGAAAAAAAAGTCTCATAAAAAAAAATGGGATCTCAATCAGTCTGCAGATGCCCTCCAGGTGAATGCTTGGTGTTAGGTGACAGCCACATACTCCAAGCACCAAGGGGAGACCTAAGGGAAAGCTGACTGTCATCTCCTTCATTCTGGGAAGAGTGACCAATTCATCCTCCACCACTTCCTTCCGTCCCCACCTCTGAGAGTTGAGGTAAGTAAGTTTTAATCTCCAAATACGGGGCTCAGTTCCCAGTGGAGAGGTAATCGGGGAAAGCTAAGCCATGCCTCCTCACATCAGGCACCCGACTTCACTAATGGTTCTCGTCCATGCTTTCAAGTAGGTTCTAACAGTATCCTTGGCGTATAATAGCCCCAAACCCATGTAAGTGACCCAGTTTGTCTGAGCCATTTGCCTGCCTCTCTTTGGACATGGTGTGAATCATCCATTCAACTATGTGGAAAAAATAGGCATTTAGAATAAAGGCAAAATAGACTGAACAGCCAGTGAATACTCTTAGAGGCAGCTCTCCCGGCTGCTCAAGTTAAGTTGTGAGTACGATTCATTTTCTCGCTGTGGCTCATGTGCTCATGGCTTTTCATACATGAAAGAGAAAGATGCTCTGGGCAGGTTTTCAATGGGCCACATTTTCATGGTCCTCAAGACCCTAACTCTGATTAGTCAAAAACTCTTTCATTTCTTAAGCAAATATATACCCCCAGAATAGGATAAATATGAAACTCACAGACACCCAAAGCAAACAAAGTCTAGCAGGTGTCATAGTTCAGGTAAACCATTCTCCAAAGCCGGCTTGAGAATAGCTCCTGGATTCCCCAGTTGCCCTCGGGTGCGCATGAGCAGAGCCCTGATGGCAGCTGGAGAGGGGCATAACAAACAACAAACACGCAGCTGGGTCAGGTCAGAAACTGAAGCTCAGCATGGAGTGAGACGAGAAGGGAAGGCATGTTCCTGCCCACATGGGGGGGGGGGGGGTGCCACAGGCGGTAAATACCCACGGCAGTCTGCCGAGGCAGTGTTGCCGGGAGAAGGGGCCTGTGACTTGACCCATGCCTCCATCTGGGGATTTACAAATGTCCATCCATCACTGTGACCTCTAATGCACCCTGAGCTCTAAGAGACATAAAGAGTTGTGTGAACCCCACACCCTTTCTCGGAAGCCATTCCTGCATCCCACCCCTCCCACGTGGCTAGGGTCAACCATTCTCTGGCTGCCTTCTCTTGACTCCAAGACCAGTTATTTTGCGGTTCTTACAGACACTGGGTCCTCTCTTTCTCTTCTCGTATTTCCTTCCCCTGAGCTATGGTTTATAATGATAACAGACCCTAAACCAAGACAGGCAGAGAACACTCACATTACCTAGTCTCTTTCTCGTCCATACAGGTCTGTGAACAGTACTCCAGTGGTGAGAAATTAGTAATCCAAAGTTAACTCTCCTCTGAGACTGATTTTCATAAGACAATCCTCAGAGAAACCATCTTTATCATACAGTCCTAATTTAAACCCCAAATACAGGGAGACCGAGTTTATACAAAAGCTCATTTCCCACAGATTTAATGATTGCCTAGTCAATCTATTGCTGCCTAGACAGAATCTACCAGAACTCTAAGTTTCCCTTCCTGGTGTCTACCACTGCATCCCTAACTCCTAGCACAGAGCAAGTCCTCAATAACTCCGTACTCATAATTCATTCCAACTCATTCACACTCATTCAAAATAACACACTTGATCACTCTGCCTCTTCTAGTTTGTAACACATGATCCATCAATAAGATCATCTCACAGTGAGAGGGGAAGAAGAACACAACCACACACACACACACACACACACATACCTCCAAGCAGCAATCCATGACCACACGCTCCAGAGTGAAAGAAAAATGGACACTCAGCTCCACGGATCCACCGGTCTCAATGTCAGTACGGAAGGAGCACACTACGTAGCGTTTAAAAGCTGCCTGATGTTCCAAGGAATATTTCAGACAAGTTGGCCCCTACATGCAAGCTATCTATTTAGCTGATGCTCAAAAGAAACAGCAATCTGGGTGGAATGGGTAGACTGCTAAGCTGAACCCTCACAGTGGGATTTTTAAGGTAGCTTTGAATCTACAAGCTTTGCCTGTCTTGTAAGGGACAGAAACACTGCCACTCACTTGGTAAGCAGCAAGCCCTCGTCATAGCCTGATGCCTCACCGAAGATGAAGTTCCAACATGTAAGGGGACCTTTGGAGGAGGGTACGATTCATCTGCTTACATGAGTGGCCTGAAAAAGGAGCGTGTGATGTAGATAGCATTACTTTTGGCACAAAATCAGGTTCTTTCAATCACTTTCCTGGTTTTTCTAAGAGTAACCAAACTATCCATCCACAAGGTGATTATTCCAGAGTGCCCACTCAGAATGTTTTTTGACTTTTTTTCTAATTGGATTCAACCCATTATTTCAAGATCTCTATTAAATATATTAAGCACATGTAACCTTAACTAAAATAAATCTACCTAATTAGATGATAAAAAGAACAGCTCATTAGCAGAGAACGGGTAAATATTTTCTCTACTCCAGCTAAGCACTGCTTACAGAACTCTGTGTGGTGTTATCATAATACCACCGCCTGCCTTTTGTGCTAAGCATAAAAATGTCACTGAACAAGTAACACAACTGGACCTGTCTCTTCGAGATGGACTCTCACTATCTGGCCAGTGTAAGCCAAGTGTGTGTTTTCATCACCAAGGCAACTCTAGCGCCTTTAATGACCTGGCTTACTAGACATTTTGAGTGTGAACAACCTTAGAGTTCTTTATTTTTCTTTTCTTTTTTAGAATATATCTCAACTGTATCAACCCCAAGAGATATATGTATTTATAGCATTAAGAATACAGAATATTTATGCTAGGTTTCTTTGATGCTTTGGGAAATTGAGGATCACACTAAGTAATCGAGTCACTTCAGAGATAAGATCCAAGCCCAGGCAGAGGGGTGCTGGCTGTGCCCTCCGACGGGCTGTGCCTGTCTCCACGCCGCTCTCTTCACTCTTATGGGCAGGGACCATAGCAGAACAATTTACTGTGAGCTCAAAGCTTTCTGTCTACGAGGTTTATTGGATGGCAGTTATTTTAGGAAACAAAAAGCAAAAAACACAAAAAACAAAAATCAAGAGGCTTCTTAATTGTTCAGTCTCATGGAGACAATGAAATAAAATATGGTACATGTTGAAATAATGGAATTTTATGCATTTATTTAGAATATCACTTTACACTGGACATGGAGGCACTGGCCTACAACCCCAGCACTCCAGAGGCCGAGACAGGAAGATCAGCATGTGTTCGAGGCCAGCATAGGTTCTAAGACTGTATCTCAAAACAAGACTATTATGGTTTTTTTTTTTTAATGTCATGTCAACACATTTTAAAGACTTGGAGAAATACAAATGTAATATACTAAATGACAAAAAAAAAAAGAACCTGAAAACCATATCCAAGACCTAACACAATATCTAACACATCTGAATTATTTAGATAAACTAAAATATTTATTAACTAACATATAAGTGAGAAAAGAAATATATTAAGTAAATATAGAAATGATTATGAAAAGCATTTAAGAGGAAAAGTATCAACTCAGCAACCAACATTTATCTCTTAGTCATTGGATTATAAGTGAATTCTTTTCTGTTTTTGTCTTTTCTTCATCTGTATATTCCACACTTTACAGTTTACCTATCTTCCTCTGATACAGTTGGAAGCTAAAAAAAGAAACATAAAAAGGAAATGCACCATCGGACATTGGAGTTGAGCTGCATCTTAGCTAGGATTTACAAAGCAAAGTGAGAAGTCCCCCAACAGCTAGGGCAGAAGCAGGGCCCCCTGCAGGTCACAGAGACGCCCCTTGTGCTTCATAGCTCCTGTCCCAGTGCAGCTGCCTAAGCCAGACTGACACATTAAACCTAAGAGGGGAAAACACCATTTTTATTTCACTCTGTGAAGAACATTAAAAAAATAAAGAGCCAAGTTTTTCACCAGAAGTTTTGTTTGTTTGGTTGGTTTGGCTTGATGTTTGCTTTTATGTTGGACCAAGAGAAGATGATTTTGAGTGTTCACTTGCTAATGTTCAGCAGCTGAAGGTTTTGGAAGCATGAAGTCCTTACGCACAGGCCTCAGACATCCACGGTACCTCGACTGAACGCTGGAAAGGAAAGCATGTGAAGAAACGAGTTCCTGTGCCCCACGCATCCACTCCTGAAACCACAGATTAGAGAAAAACATCTCGAGTAACGGAGGATAGTCGTGAATGGCTTCCACTGGCTGGGAGAAAGGTTTCTTGCTGAACGCCATACGTTGCCAACGAGAAAGAAATTTGCTCCAGGCTGGCCCGGTATCTGAAAGAAATATCTGGTACTTCAAAAGATGCACATCTAAGTACTGTCACTAAGTAGCCATTTAATTAAAATGAATGTCTCAGCATAAACCCTGGCGTCCCAAGGGGGATAGTTTTAGAAATCAACCTGCAGTTAAGACTTTGGGGCTAATTATGTGGCAGCAGAGGTCCAGGGAGGAGGCACACTGATGCCCAGGAAGGCGGTCAACTCTGGGGGCGGGATTTATGCCGTAGTTTCCTCCTTGCTGTCTTCCAATTTGTATTCAGTGTCACAACTCTGACTAACAGCTGCAGCTGCAGCTCTCACCAAACACCGGCAGTGAGGTAGGAGGAACCCAAAGGTTAAAATCAAAAAGATCCAGGTTCAAGGTGCCTGACTTGCTTAAACCCGGAGACGGAAATGCCAACCCTTTGGTGAGCCGTTGCAATCAAGAACGCCCTGGGTGAGAGCACAGGTTCTAACGTCCACATGTGAGGTACCATGTGTCCACCGCAGCTTCCAAAACGCACTGCCTCGTCTGAAAATGTTCCTGAGAACTGTAGCTATAGTCAAGAGAGGAGACAAGTTGCCTCTCACCTTAAAAGTCTCTAACAAGAAAAGTACTGCTCACCCCACATCTCACTCTCCCTGGAAATCTAAAGGCTGTGTCTGGATCTCTACATGAACTAACCATGTACCATCTTGCTGTCACCACAGGAAAAAATCTGTGAGCCTTTCATCCCTCTACCTCTCTCCATGTCAGGTGTGCTCCCTCCTAAATACTTGTGATCTGGACACACCTGTTCTTGACTGTCTTTGGCACCGAGGTAGGCACAGAAGCCAGAGTCTTTTTATGGGCACTGACTTGATATTAGGGGAGCATGAGTTACAGGGTAGAGAAAGCTCCCTGTCACCGTCTCCCTCTTCTCAGATGTGGAAGGTAGAGGACTTCCGTGCTCTGCACTAATATCACCACATGGAAACTGATTTCTCTACAAGTTTTCCCAAAGAAAATCCTTTCCATTCTCACAAGCACCAGTTTCTAGAAAGTTCAACCTCACTGCCTTCAAATACCATGTAATGCAAGGCAGGCTTTGTAAGTAAGCACACAGCTATAAAACCAACCACCCAACAGCATTCCTCCAGCCACAGAGGAAGTGGGCAGACACCTGCTTACCACCCCAAATAAGGACTGCGTGTCTTATAAGCAAATGGTCCCGGCAGACTCATCAGTATTTCACATCATAAAAATATAAAAGGTTCCTATAAACATAACAGGAGCTTTAGGCCACTTTCTCATCACTGTCCTCCTAAGTGGCCTGGTTTTGCTAGAAGATACTATCATTTAATTTACTTTCTACTTCTTTCCTTGATCTAATAATCTCCACATTATTAGACATTCCAAAAAGATCCCAATTAACTTCCATTTGCTAGCTGCCTCCTGGGCTTTGGCCGTTTAAATCCCTAAAGGAAACAAAGAAAGATCCAGGGCATTCAATAAACATAAATACCAACGGGGTGTTGTGTAAACTAGAGCCAACCCGAAGCTCCAAAGCCATGCAGTTGCTGGGATTTGCACTAAGGTAGAGAGATCCTAACCATTTTAAAGAGTTGGTGACAACATGAGGTACCAAACCCACAATGTCTGAATAAGAGATAGACTAGCTACTGTGATGTCCCAGACTCTCCCGCAAGGGCAGCCATCCAGCCCCTGGGGCCCATATATCTGAGAGCTACTTGAAATCACCAGGTAAAACAGTTTAAAAACTTAGGCAACGTAAAACTGGCAGGGTACCCGGCGCAGAAGAAGCTGCTTTCCACTTCTGTGGGAAGCTATCACGGTTCAGAATCTCTCCTCTCCCAGGCACACCCTTGACCTTTCTGACCTGTAAGATATAAAAGTATGCTGGGGGGTTTTTTGTTTTTGTTTTTGTTTTTTAGCAACTGTGAGATCCAGTTTTCTCATTGGCTAAATAGGTGGTCGGGAGGCACATTTTGTTATTGGTGGTATTCTTCTTTCCAGATCCAAAAAGCCCACAGTTCAGCTCAGAAGACACAACTCCCACAAAGTTTCCAAAAAGAAAAAGAAAAGAAATGAGTAATTGGTCCCAAGGAAAGTCACTGTTAGCAGCAATGGCCTCCACTCCTGGTTGACAATACTCAGCCCTTCTACTTCTACAGCTGATGAAATTAGATGGACTTACCACCTCAGGTCCCTGCCCACCTTATTTCATCAGAATAAAAGAGCAAGAGCTGACATCTGAACAGGAAGAAGTGTCCCATCAACAGAAGGAGTCTTGTTTAAAACAGCAAAGAGCAAAATACTTCTCTGCTAAACAAACGACCGACAGTGACATTCACACAGGGACACTGGTCACGAAACAACCTTTCAGCCATGTTTCTCAGAGTAGTAGTGCTGTGACCCACGGGCCCCTCTGACATGTCTTGTACTGTGGGAACTTGCTTCTGGCCCCAGGCACCTTTTCCAGCTCCTCCATGAGTGGCCCTCTGGGTATGAATAGTTCCACATCTTTAGATTCAAGCAGTTGGTGAACAAAACACTGTTTAATGTTATATCTGAGGTGAACACACAGATTTTTTCCTACCTTTAGTCCCTCAATGACTTAGTATAAAAACAATATACATGGCATCACTTGTGTTGAGTATTTTTATACACAGCCCAGAGAGGCTTGGAAGCATGCAGAAGGGTGTGGTTAGGTCCTACGCACATGTGGTGCCACTGACACAAGGGGCTTGTGTTACTGGCTGGGTTTCCCCGCCAGCACACCTAGGCTAGTGCTGCCTGTCCTTTGAGACTGGTTCTATGACTGCTCCCACACCAACGCCACAGTTGAAGAGCCAATTTTCCAGCCCCATGGGCATCTCATAGCCAGCTCGCCACTTCCCATGGGTCTCTGTCATGGACTGGAGGAAGACTGCACTTCTAGAAGTCAAGAATCAAACCCTGGAAAGCAAACAACAGAGACAGTGGAATAGGCAGGGGTGGAGAGGATTGCAGCCGCCTTAGGCTTCCCAGTGTGGGCTGAGGGAATGGGAGTAGACACCGCATTATCAGAACATTTCAAGGGCTAGGGAGATAACTCAGTGGATAAAATGCTTGCTATGTGAGCATAAGGGCCCGAGTTTGATCTCCAGCATTCACATCAAAAAACCAGGTGTGACAGGACACTTAGAATCCCAGTGTTAGGGAGGTAACAAACCTTCCCCACCCCACCCCCCCATGGGAAAGGGTGACACCTAGCGAGCCAGCCTTGCTGAGTCAGCAAATTCTAGGGGGACCAATCCAGTCTCAACAAATCAGACGGCACCTGAGACCAATGCCTGGGTTTGACATGCAACTGAACACACACACATGCATACATATACACATAAAAATAATCAATGGGCAATTCTGCAGTCTAAGTATACTATACACACCCAGTGTATGCAACAGTCTCTACTGTCTACCCCCAGGTGTGTGACATTTCTGTAGTTTGTATCCAAGAAAATAAATTCTGACTCAAAAAAAATGTGTAATATAAGTTAACAAATATAAAGAATTCAAAAGGATCTGTTTCAAAAACAATAAACAAAGAAAAACACTCAGGCACTGAAAACAGCCACAACCTGAATTAAGGCTCTGAAGGCTCCCCTCATCTGGGAAGAACACTAAAAGGTAATCAAGTAAATGGACCTTTGAATAAAAACAGCTCCCGTAGGTCCACAGGGGATGGCACTATTAGGAGCTGTAGTTTTGATGAAGGGTGTATGGCTTGTTGGAGGAAGTGTGTCACTGGGGGTGGGCTGAGGTCTCAGAAGCTCCAGCCAGACCCATTGGTTCACTCTCTTCCTCCTGCCTGGGATCCAGATGGAGAAGTCTCAGCTAACTCGCCAGCACCATGTCTGCCTGCAGGCCACCATGGTCCCACTGTGATGGCAATGGGTAAACCTCTGGACTGTAAGCCAGCCCCTATTAAATGTTTTTCTTTATAAGAGTTGCCGTGGTGTCGTGGTGTCTCTTCACAGAGATAAAGCCCCGTGTGTAAATGACTGGGAAATTTTATGTCTGAAAGAGGAGAAAGAACCTATGCAAAAAGAAAAATCCCCCTTAGCTCCTGTGGGAAAATTTTTCCAGAGGAAGTAATGCTATAGCCGATGCATCTCATGAGGCAGGGGCATGACTTGGAGAACACAGAAGTAAGAAAGAAAGCAAACATTGCCAGTGGACACTGCATCGCACTGGAGAGGTTCCTTCGAACGAGCTTTGGAAAGCAGCTCTTTGTGCTAACCTTCTAGAGAAAAACAAGCACTCAAACTTTGACTAAGAAATGGTCTAAGATCACTTTTTCATGTAGCAGAAAGAAAACTCTAGGCAATAGAAACTACTCTGGAACCAATTTATAAAGCTTGTGTAATAATGAAAGAACATGCTCTCTGGACGTGTGGGAGCAAGGCTGACAGTCACAGTGCCATCGTTCTGGTGGCAGACCCGAGTCCCTCAATGGTTTTGCTGCTTTCTTGCCATATGTTTATATTTGAATAGTATTAAGTCCCAGTTCTTCAGGAGTAAAATGCTCTGTCATTAATATACCTAAATATTTTATTACAAATCTACAGTATTATGTCTAATATAGAGTTGACTTACCCGCTGTTATGTCCTTGGAATTAAGTGTTATTAACAGCAGGAATTGTTCCCTCATTGCTGCCTCCTTTAAGACAACAAGTATGAGCCGGGTGGTCTCAAAAAAACAAACAAACAAACAAACAAAAAAGACAAGTATGACAAGAGATAGACTTATATCCAAGCCATCCTAGATGGACACTGGTAATTTGATTGGTGGCCAGAATCAGTCACAAATGCCCCCACCTTCAGAGGGAGACACCACCAGTGGGAAATGAGTTCTTCAGTTAACGCTGGGACAAACTCTAGACAATGGCTCCCCACTAAAACATTTCATTTGCTACAGCAAATGTATTAGGCTCAGGCTTTGGTTTAAAAGCTTATCTGTCAACAGACACCAGCATGGAGCCTCACACGCACCGAGCAGAGTTTATTAAGTGGGCACTCAGGAACGTCTGGCCTTAAGAGGCAGACGGCGCTGAGCTTTTAGCCATCCCTATGGGTTTGAGACATATAATGCAAAAACCACATGTGACAAACCAGCTGGGAAGACCCACTCTTCTCCAAATTAACACATTTTCATTAAATCACTGTATCATAACTGCCAGATAAGGAAATTCTGTGTATGTCCCCGAGTGCCCAGCCATGTGTGTCCTTGCACATGTGCAAACCACAGGCCTGATTCAGGTGTCGTTTGTGATAGTATAGCATATACCGCTACACGTATCACTACAGTTGCTGATCAGACAAGATCTGCAGAACCAGAGGCTGGCCTCCTACCACGGTCAGCCTCATCCTACAGCTGCCAACCAGCATCTGTGCCATAGGTTTACTGCTCTTTGCCCCTCCCCTTGAAAGTGTCTACTGGTGCCATGGAGGCAGACACATGAAGCAGAGGATTGTGGGAAGAAGGCCACTATCTTCCAGGGCCATAGCTGACAGCACTAAGGAAAAGATGAAAAACTTTTAAATTTAAGAAAGACATAAAAATGGTGACTGGTGGAACTAAATATTTTCTTTAAGGTCATAAACTTTTAAAATAATGAAACTTATTTAAACTTCCAGGTGCCCACAAGATGTTGGGGTCTACAGCCTTCATGAACAATGTTCCATGCTTGCTTTCCTCTGGAAGAACAGATTCACTCCTCAGTTGGAGGGAGAAAGGTGGGAGAAAGGTGGGAGAAAGGTGGGAGAAAGGTGGGAGAAAGGTGGGAGAAAGGGCCCCGCCCCAGTACCCAGGGCTGTGTGTGCACTGGGTTTGGTTTACTCTGGGATTTCCTCAAGCCCATCAAAGTGCATTCACCAATCAGAACACTCTCCCACAGTGTTCTGATTTATTGTTGTTATTTTAATAAAGTAACAACACTTGTTAAATGGTCTCTGTACAGCCCTGGCTGTCCTGGAACTCACTCTGCAGACCAGGCTGGCCTCAAACTAACAGATATCTACCTGCCTCTACCTCTCAAGTGCTGGTATTAAAGGTGTGCACCACCACTGCCTGGCTTCATTTTCTTTTTAAGATTTATTATTATTATTATTATTATTATTATTATTATTATTAAGTGCACAATATATGTATACTGTGTTTGTGTGGTTACCAATTCAATTCCCATACATCTCCATTGGTTTGTACTTACTTCCTCCTGTGTGGGAGTCGTACCAAGTGGTAGGAACTTGACATTGGCCAAGGACAATCCCTGGCTTCGGGCAGGAATCTGACTTTTGGGCATAATAGGGAAGTAGGTTACAACAGGAATTTTTATCCTAGGGTGGAGAAGCTCAGAGTGAAGGTTAAGCTCATAGTTCCTCCAAGTCTAATTCCTGAATTAAGCAGGTGACCCACCCAGCTGCCAGAGCAATGGAGCCAAGGACCCCAGAAGACTTTCCCAGAACTCAGCCCTGAGTCTGGGGGAAGGGATGTGCCCAAACTGTTAAAAGGTCTGACTGACATTAAAGTTGGGGCCTTGATCGGTAAAATTTTGTCCTGGCCTTCTTTCTTTTCGCCCCTTCCCCATCTATCCCTCAGCTTCTGTTCCAGCAACCCAGTTCATAATAGCTGCAGGCAGCTATGGAATACAACAGCTGTGGTGATGAGAATTGAAGCCAGGGCTTCGCCGAGTTTTTCAACCATCACTCCATCACTGAGATATATATCTCCAAGCCACATCCATAACCTAAAATATTTTCTCTATACATTTATAATCATAAACATTGTAATATTAATCCAGTTGTAATGGCACACACCTTTAATCCCAGCACTCTGGGGTCAGAGGCATCAGATCTCTAGGAGTTCAAGGCCAGCTTGATCTATATAGCAAGTCCGGGACAGCCAGCTCTACAAAGAGAGACCTTGTCTAAAAGAGAAGGAAGGGAGAAGAGAAGGAAGAAGGAAGAGAGGGAGGAAGAGGGACAAGAAGAGGGAGGGGAGAGAGGGAACGGGAGAGTATAATACTGTAAAGGCTCATAAAAACATTGTGCTGGACAAACCCTTTTGAAGTTTTCCCTTTCCACTTAATATTGTTTGGAAAATTGGTTTAATTTGATACAAAGTAATTTATCTCACTCATTTTCATTTATCCATAGTATTCATTGCATGAAAAATACCAAAATTTAAGAGTGGTTAGGAGCATAAACTGCTCTTCTGGACTCAAGTCAATTCCTGGTACCCATGTCAGGAAACACAACCACCAGTAACTCCAGTTCCAAAGAAATCAACTCCTCTGGCCACTGTGGGCAAACGCACGCTCATGTAATTACCCACACAGACACACACATACATACACATAATTAAAAATATTTTTTTAAATACCAGTTTCACTCCATTTCAGTTAGGTTTGCTGGTCGCTTGATTGTTTTCACTACAATTATAAACAATCTTGTGCTTCTCTGCTTACAAACAAATGAAAAGTATATAAACCCAGGAGTACCATCACAACCTAAAGATGTGTCTATATAACTACAACCTGGCTATACACAAATTCTCTCCAACTAGTCTGAACAATGAGCCGCGATTCACTAAGAACTCATTCTCCCACCTCGCCTCTAGCATTTGTTCCTTCCCATATTTTTTTCTATAAACTTTCTGTAAATGTAGTTATTTCTACATGTGCACACTGATACCCTTTACTCTGGAACATTGGCCCAGGTGGTAATATTGGGAGGTGGCATGCCCATTAAGGGACATGACCAAAAGGAAGGTCACTAGGTCTTTGGAGTGGTGCCCACAGAGGGAATTGTGGGACTCCATTCCTCCTTCTCATGCACTCCCACTATGATGCGGATTCCTTGTAACCCAAAAAACAACAGGATCAACCAATTGTGTGTTAGAACTTACAGAACCATGGATCAAACCTCCCTTGTTATGACTTAATAAGCTTGAATATTCTACTATTGTGACAGAGATGACTAAAATGCAACAAATAAACTTTAATGCCAAAATATTTAAATAAAAATGTTGAACAAATGAATACACATTTCCATAGATATACATAAACAGTCCCCCAAAAGTAGTGGCTGCATCTCTGTGTGTGCAACAGAATGCCCCGAAGCAAAGACATTTCTGTCTGTGTTTATGAGTCAATGGCTTCTAAATGTTGGTTACAACTACAGAAAGGCTCTTGACCCCTTAAAATGTTCCCTGAGAATAAACATGTCCTGGAAAGTGAACCAAGTCCAAGATGTCATGAGACAGATGTCAGAAGCACTGCCAATGATGCTGCCAGCATCACCATCACTACCAACAACAATGCTGCCACCATCACCAACAACGACACTGCCAATACTAGCATCAGCACCAGCACTGCCAACACCAATGTCATCATCACAACCAACAAAACTGCCACCACCACCACCATCACTACCAACGCTGCCAACACTGCCAACACTGCCAATGCCACTGCCACCATCTCCTGAGAGCAGCTCTGCACGGCTCACATCCTTACCAGCATGAAGATACTTAGCGGAAAAAAATGAGAAACTGGTTGTTTTAAATTCTTAGCCATAATTGGTCTTTTCTCCTTGAATACAGAATCTTAATCTGCTGTTTCCTATTAAGAATTGCTAGAACTAAATGTTGCATTCGAAGCTTTTACCAATGGGCCAGGTGGGAGGCAGTTCTAAGACTGGTTCTGCACTTGCATAGCAGCGTGGTTACTTATCAGGAGTAGAGGAAACTTCCTGCAGTTGAAGTTCCGAGTGCTTTATGATAAAATAGCACCTCTTCTCGAAGCCAAGTGAGGACAGTTAAATTTATTTCAAATAGTTTGTGCCTTAGAACCACTGTTAGAGAATTAAAAAAAGCTAGCCTTCAAGAATTAATTACAATGCTGCTTCTACTTTAGCCTCATTTAAAAAATAAATTTTCTATTAAAAGTAGGTAACGTGAAGAGCCTCTTTGACATCTAAATCTCTCACACTCACATGGTTGTGTAGATGATTAACATGTGTCATTTTTGTTTGCCTTGTCCTTTTCTATGTATATAAAAAAAACTAACACCAATTTTTCTTAAATCCTCATAGAAGTTTTAAATACACCTTCAATTTTCTTCCACCACCCCCAGGTAAGAAGTATAGGAGCTATTAGCAATTATGACCCTGATCATTGGACGCAGATTCCAAGTACCTCTTACCAATACACGTGAGTCACCTAACAGCCACCTTTATGAATCAAAACTGTTAGAGACCAGTGGCTGGAAAATGCAAAGCAAATTTAAAGCTTGCCCAGTGCCCAGGAATAGAATACAACACAATTCTGAACCTCACCCAGCTCCTTCTGGCCCTAGAGAGGATTAGGTAGCCTGAGCTCTCAGTGTGCCTTGGGGGGGGGAGGGGAGGGGTGACCTTGGCTTTGGATAGACTCTGGCTCACTCAATTGTCACATGATGGATTTGAGAGGCTGAAGATTTTGAGCTGAGAACATTTGTGTGGAAACCTTTAGTATCAGGTTTTGTGGCATGTGTATTTATTTTTCTTTTGGTGTTCAAGTATAAACTATAAAATAATTTAGCCTAATTCATGTACAGTTGATCATTTTAACTAAGTAAAAAGAACATTAAGTTCAGGCTTTTCTCCTTCACTACATTTCACAATAAATCTGCTTTAGAGGATTGATTCCCAAGGAAGAATCATTTAGAATGGAATTTTAATCCAGAAACAGAACTAATGGTCTTATGTTCATGAGATCCAGTGTTCTCTCTTTAACAAGAACTTGGGGGGCAGGGGGTGTGGTTAGAATTCCCATGGTTGCTTCTCTAGCCCTATGAACAAGCTCCCCCGGGGTGAAGTTGCAGACCTACACAAAGGCCCTTCCTGGACGTGGTAAACTCCCTACATATCTCTTCCTTCCAGCCTTGATGCTGAAATGCTTCCTGGCCTTCCCTGGAGAATTAGCCTAACAAGTCAATGACAAAATGTTAATATCTCTAATAACAGTTTTCTGTCTTCCAAGACAAACATAATCAGTGCCCTTCACTGCAGTGAGCCATGCACAAGGCCCTTTGATAAGAGACCAGCAATATATATTATTAAACTATGTTAGAACTAAATGAGATTTTAGAGTTGATCTAACTCAGACTGTACACTTGAATCCCAGGATGGCTTTAACCACGCTGAAGCCAGGGGAAATCCCAACCAATCATCATTAAATCATCCGTCAAAATTCTCCAGGTGACTCTGGTGCACAGTGGAGGCCACTGACCTGGTCCAACAACTTCATTCTGCAGCAAGGACCCCGGAGGCTCAGAGCTGTCACATGGCAGTCCTAAAGTCACGCAACAACTAGGATTCAGACACAGATCACCAGGTTCTTTCTTCCCTGTTAACACCCACCTCTTTCATTTCTATTTCTCCTGACAAATCTCAAGAGTTTGGGCTAAACTGAGAGCTATCGGTCACTACCTCTTCAGCAATCAGTTCACAGCTGCCTTTATGCCCAGGAGTTTGCTATGCACATGATAACTAGCTCACCCTGTGAGGTTGTAAGACCCCCAGACCCCCAAAAACCGAGGGCACCCCAGTATCCCACGCCTTGGAAGACACCCAAATCACTCACGAGAAACGGTCTCGATGCAATAACATGAGGATTTCTTTATTCCAGAATTCTGGGTTCCACAGCCGTACACCGTGCAGGAATAGAGGACTATGGACCCCAAGTGCTGAATTGCGGCAACTTTTATAAGTTTACAACAAAGCCCTCGAATCACAAACCAATCATTTCTTAGCACGGAGAGCCCATGAAATGCAAGCCAATCGAATTGTACCCCTCCATAGTTTTTAGGCCAATCAGTTTAAATTATCAGAACCCACGCTCAGTGGATCAATTAGTTTCCTATTTTCTTGGAGTCTATAGCTGCATGAACTCCTGGATAGGGGTAATGGTATAAGCAGTTTACAGAAGCAAGATAAGCTTAGCTCATTTCCAGTTACCTTGTGGGGCCAGGATCACCTATTCAAGACCTTTTTGCCTAGCTCTGAACAAAGGACAGGCTCTGGAATGTGAAATGTTTGGAGATCCTTAGAAGGCTGGAGTTAGGCTGTATTTTCTATTCTTTCAAGGTGGGGCTCACCGGCCCTGCCATGCTCGCCCCAAAACAGCGGCCTGATGTTCAATTTATATTAATGGCTCAATTTATTGCTTCCACCAACCACTGTTCCACTGATAGTTCTCTTTCAGAGAAATAATAACAAAAGAAAAAAAAACTTCATTTGATGGTAAATTGAATTTCTGGTGCAAGATTGAACTAAAAGCCTTCATATAAAGAAATAGCTTCAGGGTAACTTCTCAAGGAGAGGATAATTTGCTGACAGTGAGTGGCCTGGGGCTTTGTGTTGAGCGAGAGCTGAACAGAGGACAACAGAAGCAGTGCAGGGACCTGCAGAGGGGACACGCTCCTGACCGCTAGGGTCCTGCTACACACACGGCTGGCCTTTCCCAGGGTCTTCTGCACAGTTAGCTGCAAACACTTCTTAATAGGCACAACCTAAGGAGTGACACCTCTGAGAGCTCACATCCCTCAGATGTCCTGCCTGACCCAGTGTGCTCAAATATGACCAGATTATTATTGTATGTGATCAGAAAAGTGTTCCTTTTACTAAAATATAATATATTAAAGGCAAAGAGAAAATGGAAGGCTGACCTGTAGGAAAGAAGCATCAGAACAGGACAGCATGGAAGGAAACCTGGACCAGGAATCCAAAGACAGCAAATCCAGCCCTGCTCCTGCCATTTATGGTGAACTTCTAGAAGCCTCCACTTCCTCACAGACAAAGCTTGGACAGTATCCATCTAACCATATATACCCCATGTCTGGGTTATAAAGGACAAATTAAAGGCAATTTATATAAAAACATACTTCTAAATCTGCACATGAAGAATACAAGATTAAAAGAAACATATGACCAGAAGACAAAACCCTCAGTACTGAAATCAGCGGGGTAAGACTGTGAGGAACAAGCCATGCGACAGATCAGAGAGACCTGGGGCCCTGTCTCTACACAGACAGTCTGGGCAGTCTCACTATGCCATGGAGAACATAGTGGCTCATTACTCTGGTAGGCTGACGAGGTTGGAATACAATAATCGTGGAATCATTTAGCTCAGCGCCAGCCAGCATGAGTTAAGTGCTTAACCGAAGTTAGCCGTGGATCATTACTGAGTAGCAGTTACAAGGTGACCATCGCATCCCTTACATTGCAGGGCAGTGGTGAACACCAGGAGCCAGATTTGTCTGCTGACACCTAGAAAGCACTGGGTGTGTGGGCCTCATTCTTTCAGCCATTAGCTCTCCCTTCTGATAGACACAGAAATAGTAAAAGACGCTGTTTCCAAATTCTTCTCTTTCTTCACCAAGAGATTATTTTTTAAGCCTGATCTAAATCATTAGATGAGTAAGTATCAGAGAGACTACAAGAGTTCATGGTAACTACCTCCCATCTCAGCCACAGGCTTGCCTTGTTAAATAGGCAACACGTTTCTCAAAGTAAAGGTGGGAATCTTTAGTATAAGTCATATGTGCTACTGGATCTGATCACCAGGTCAGGGTAGCTGGTGGAGTCTGGCTAACTATGATTAACATAGTTTTCAGATATAAGAAGAAAGGGAAACAGGCGCTAGCTATATTCTAGAAATCTCTGTGACTCAGTAAGTGGCTGTGAGTGGCTGTGTGTGGCTGTGAGTGGCAGTGAGTGGCAGTGTGTGGCAGTGTGTGGCAGTGTGTGGCAGTGTGTGGCAGTGTGTGGCAGTGTGTGGCTGTGTGTGGCTATGAGTGGCAGTGTGTGGCTATGAGTGGCAGTGTGTGGGTGTGGATGTGAGTGGCAGTGAGTAGCTGTGTGTGGCTGTGAGTGGCTGTGTGTGTGGCAGTGTGTGGCAGTGTGTGGCTGTGTGTGACTGTGAGTGGCAGTCTGTGGTTGTAAGTAGCTGTGTGTGGCAGTGAGTGACTGTGTGTGTGGCAGTGAGTGGCAGTGTGTGGCTGTGAGTGGCAGTGTGTAGGTGTGGCTATGAGTGGCTGTGAGTGGTAGTGTGTGGCTGTGAGTGGCAGTTTGTGGCTGTGTGTGGCTGTGAGTAGCAGTTTGTGGCTGTGTGTGGCAGGGTGTGGCTATGAGTAACTGTGACCCTATGACACATTTACTTCAATAAAGAAACATAAGATGGGAAAACTACACACAAAAAAGTGCACGGGGCATGGGCAGATGTTTAGCGAGTAAAGACATTTGCCACAGGAAACCTTTGAGCACAGGACACTTTGAGCTCGATCCTTAGAACTCCTGGAGGTGGAAGGAGAAGGCCTCTGACCTCCACACTGCTCCACAGATGCACATACCACAGTCTACACCACACAGAAATAAATACGGTTTAAAATAAAAGACACCAAACATTTACTTAACATGCCTTTTCATGCAAATTATAAGAACATATAATACAACTAACATTCTTTTCAGAAATACAAAAATATTAGCTGAGTTTCTTAACGAAAACTCTACAAATAATACGGCCTTGGGTATAGGAACTTAGAATATGCAAATGAGAAAAAAATGAACCAAGATAATCTACAACCTCTCAGAGACAAGGCCAGGTCTTGAGGTACACACTTTGTTCATACATTTTCCTTTCTGTGCATAAAAATAAACATTCTCTCCAAAAAAAATTAGATCCCTCACTAATTACATCCTTAAAGAGCATAAGAAAGCACTGAAGAGATGGCTCAGCAGTTAAGAGCACTGGCAGCTCCTGCAGAGGACCTGGATTCTATTCCCAGCACCCACAAGGTGGCTCACAACCATTTAACTACAGTTCTAAGGGACACGATGCCCTCTTCTGGCCTCCAAAGGCATTGCAATCCCATGGTACACATTTATGCAAGTAAAACACACATAAAATAAAAACCTTTTTTAAAAAAAAAAAACCCTGAGATTTCACCTCACACCAATCAGAATGGCTAAGATCAAAAACTCAGGAGACAGCAGGTACTGGCGAGGATGTGGAGAAAGAGGAACACTCCTCCACTGCTGGTGGGATTGCAGGCTGGTACACCCACTCTAGAAATCAGTCTGGTGATTCCTCAAAAAACTGGGCATGATACTACCGGAGAACCCTGCTATACCATTCCTGAGCATATACCCAAAGGATTCCCCAGCATGTAATAAGGACACATGCTCCACTATGTTCATAGCAGCCCTATTTATAATAGCCAGAAGCTGGAAAGGACCCAGATGTCCCTCAATGGAGGAATGGATACAGAAAATGTGGCATATTTACACAATGGAATACTACTCAGCTATTAAAAACAATGAATTCATGAAATTCTTAGGCAAATGATTGGAACTGGAAAATATCATCCTAAGTGAGGTAACCCAATCACAAAAGAACACACATGGTATGCACTCACTGATAAGTGGATATTAGCCCAGAATCTCGGAATACCCAAGACACAATCCACATATCAAATGATACCCAAGAAGAAGGAAGGAGAGGTTCCTGGTCCTGGAAAGGCTCAGTGCAGCAGTGTAGGGAAATACCAGGACAGGGAAGTGGGAAGGGGTTGATTGGGGAACAGGAGGAAGAAAGAGGGTTTATGGGACTTTCGGGGAGGGGGGGGAGGTCCAGGAAAGGGGAAATCATTTGAAATGTAAATAAAGAATATATCTAATAAAAAAACCTGATGCTTAAAGACATACTGAATTAAATGGTGGCAAGTTTCTCCTTTTGACTGCCAAACATTAAGACACGAAAAAATAGTGCTTGAGATTTCATTAATACTAACAAATGAGATTTATAAGGCACTTAACATCGTACTAGGCAATCCCTAAAGTCCATACATAAATTAACCGCTCTAGTTCACACAACTCCTCCATTAAGTGGGTATAGTAGCTGTCTCAGATCAAAGGTCTAGTGAGGTCAAATATCTTACCCAAAAGTCACACAGTAGGTAAAATGCCAGATGAGGCTAGCACCAACATAGCATGGCTCTGGAATCCAAGTTCTTTTTTTTAATCTTCCTTCCTCAAAATATTTTTTTTAATTTTTTCATTCAATATATTCTTTATTTACATTTCAAATGATTTCCCCTTTCTAGGACTCCCCCTCCCCGAAAGTCCCATAAGCTCTTAATTGAGTTGTTTGGGTTTTGTTTATGGCATGGTCTCATTTAGCCCAGGCTGTCCTCAAACTTTACAATGTAGTCAAAGATGACCCTTGAACTGCTGATCTTCCTGCCTCTGCCTCCCAGAATAGGTGCATACCAACCCAGTTTCAAGCATTACTGGAGATGATTCCAGGACATTACACAAGCTGGGAGAACCCGCTACACCCTCAACCCTGCAGTCTGTCTTCCTAGCCACTCTGCAATAATGGCCTCTTAACAGAGGCCCAACTCTGCTACCACAGACTCTGAAAAGAAACTTCCTTGTACTCATCCATCCCAGGGCCATGAGGAGATACACAAAAGATACAGTGAACACTGAGGTGGTAATAGAAAGGATCTAACAGGCAAGAGTCACAACACCCCTGAGTAATCTGAGAAACAAGTGCTGATTAGAATAGAATTAAAATAATGCACATCCTATATGCAAAGACAGAATGCTGTTTAGAAAGTGCCATGTCATTATTACACATGGCCAACACAAGCCCTCCTGGACGATGCCATGTCCGTGTTTAGATCTTACTTAAAGATTTGGCTGCCAAGAGTTCTGAAAATGGTCGATACAACTGCCTTTCCCCCAGAGCACCATAAACCACAGGCTTGCCAGAATTAAATAAAGAACTGACTGTTCTCCCCACTCGTGTCTTAAGATGTCAGCATTTGAACTGTGTAGAGAATCAGGCAACTATGAACTCAACGGTCAGGAATCGTTCAGCCTGGATTGCAACCAAAACCCCTAACACCGTGACCATAGACCCACTAGTCCAAAGGCCAGCTGGGGACAGATCCAAACAGTATTCCTTCACAGAAGTTTCTGAAGAGGAAAACCGTGTGGGACTAGGAGAGGAGACAGCTCTGTCCTAGGCACTGCCTGCTGCAGAATCAAGCCGTGAAGCAGACACCAGGGCACAAAAGAAAAGAAACACAATAAACCCTTGCAGCATGTGATCAGTCTCCTGAAGAGTTAGTCATTAGAGTTAACTTCTACACTGTGCCTCCGTGGGCTGCTCACCATCTCTAGTCTGTTCTTCTAGTGGCTACAGTGTGGCCCAGAACCTCAGGGTGGGGTTCCCTGCTAGATCCTGGGCTACATTCTCCAAACTAAGAGAGACACAGTAAAGAACACCTGGGTGGTTCAATAGGGATGAGAGGGTAGACACATCACCCCGACCCCATATTCTACATGGGGAGGGAGGCATATATTGCCCAGAACTCAGTTATCTGGCCCACCCCACTGAAGGGAAGACTGAAAAATGGGCCCAGGAGGAAAAGGGTCTGATGAAATACAGTGTCAGTGCTGTCACACAAGCAGGGGGAAGGAAACCAATCTAGATTTCTCAAAACTAGACAGATGGCCTGAGTCACTGTCATAGGCCATGCTTCTTAAGAAGAAGTTCTCCTGAGGCTGAGTTTTGAACCTATTAATGCTGTCCTCCCGCACCACCACCCCCACCCCACCCCAGCCCCGTCCTAGGCCCTAGCAAAATGGATGGGAGTCCCATGTTCCTCAGGACCAGTGGTTCTCAGCTGGAGGCAGTACAACAGTGCACGAGTTAACTGACAATACAACCTCACACACATACAAGCTCTAGGAAGCTGTGCCTGTGGCAGCTGCACAAGGGAGGTCACATGACCTGAACGCTCCATAAACATCACCTATCCTAGCTCCAAAATCATGGCACTGGGAGGCAGGCACAATTCCAAAGGCATTTGCCATTCAGGATCTGTCTACACCGGAGAGAAACCTCCAAGACTCCAGAGAGGAATCCCTTGCCTACTTGGAAATTTTATAACTTCAGTTTCTGCTCAGCAAAGCCAGGTAGAATAAGGGGTAATATGTCAGACTACTCAGGCTGTCTCTGAAAAAGACTACATGTTGGGGATCCATGCCCATAATTAACAACAGCTTCAAAATCTGCTAACACATCACCTGTGTGTGTGCTGGGCCTGTCTGCAAAGGCAGTCAGCTCTTCCCAGACTGCCTCTCAGCCCCACTCCCTCCTAGAAAGAAGCCACCTCTGAAGGCAGGGAGCCATCTGGCCCATGCAGCAGTCGGGCTGAGAGGCCCCCCTGCTGCCCGTGTTTCCTCCTCTCCTCTCCCTGCTGGGGTCCACAGGATCATGGTATGACCTGGAGAACATGGCCCCAGCCACTCTGACTCTGCCCCTTACTAACTCTGTGACTCTTGTGTCACTAGTCTCCTTCCTGTGTTGGGCAGTGGTGACACCTACCATACCTCACCGTCGCCTTTCGAAGCTCCAGGATATAAAATACTGAGAAGCAATCTGAAATGGATGCCATAACTTCTTCCCAGATACTGAACACCTCCAACCAATATAGCCACTGGAAAGAACCTAGTACGTCCCTTTACGCATGGGCTCTCAGGGTAACTATAGATTTCAGCTTCAGTTCCTGATCTCTCCCTTTCATCCCCTGCTCTCTTGTTCATATTCATTCTCTCTCTCTCTCTCTCTCTCTCTCTCTCTCTCTCTCTCTCTCTCTCTCTCTCTCCCTCTCCCTCTCCCTCTCCCTCTCCCTCTCCCTCCCTCTCCCTCTCTCCTTCTCCCTTTCTGCTTCCCTCTCATCCCCTGCTCTCTTGTTCATATTCTCTCTCTCTCTCTCTCCCTCCCTCCCTCCCTCTCCCTCTCTCTCTCTCTCTCCTTCTCCCTTTCTGCCTCCCTCTTCTTGCTTTCCCTCTCTTCCCTTAAGACTAAAGAATGGTGCATGTGGATTCCTTAGCTATTGCTAGAGAATCTTCTACATGAGC
This sequence comes from Apodemus sylvaticus, assembly GCF_947179515.1. Taxonomy (NCBI): domain Eukaryota; kingdom Metazoa; phylum Chordata; class Mammalia; order Rodentia; family Muridae; genus Apodemus; species Apodemus sylvaticus. The sequence goes on along the minus strand of NC_067480.1, from coordinate 58,391,239 downwards.
AAAGTTACTTTTACTATTCCAAGTTCAAGTACTTATTTGACTATTATATTGTTAAAAGGGGCAGAAAAATAGCTTAAGATTCCATCTCTGGGAGCTGAGGATGTAGTTCAATGGTAAAGATTGGCCTAGCATCTGCATGAGCATGCACTCAGCCCTGTGTGAAGATCCAACCTCTGCCTCCCAAAAGCTTTATATGAATTAAGAAGAATATATTTCTAAAACAGTCATTAAAAGATAATGCATAATAAATGGATGGATGGATGGATGGATGACGGGTGGGTGGGTGACAGACAGACAGATTTCTTGTTCCAATTCAGTCCTCTAATGCTGAAACCTGCTTTGGCATCTGCACTTCAGTAGCACAGCCTACTACCAGAAGTGTAGCCTGCATCCTTACCATGGACCTTCTAAATGAGTTTCACATTCTTTCTCTGTTTTGTTTATCACAAAAACAGTCTTGACCTAAATCCTGAACTACTAATCTCTTCCTGCAACAAACTACTTAGGGGGTGGGGAGACTGTGAGAAACAAAATAGCAAAGTGGAAGGGAAATGTTCTAGTGACTTACAGAAATACAGTCTCCCTGGGGAGGATCGCTGTACAAACAGTCCTGAGGTTACACTGGTGGGAGGCAGAGAGGAAGGAGGAAGGACCACTGCTCTGTCCTCAACTCACAGCAGCAAAGACATCTGCACTCAGAAATATTAGAAGCAAAATAGGGAGTAGCAAGACACCACTGTTTCACTACAAGTCAAGAAGATTGGAGGAAACAAAGCATCCTTTGAGGCCAGCAGGCAGAGGGAGCAGCTCTGTGACCGAGCTGAGGAGAGGCTGTGGAGACCCGTTTCTACACCAAACGCAACTCTTTTAAGTCACTTGCTATCGATCGTGGGTCTTGCACAATAGCTGACTGTCTTATTTTATCCCTGAGAATAGAGCTTTGTTCTTGTACAGTGCCTCACCCTCAAATACTTCAGAGCTAGCTACTATGCTTAGAGAAAAGGCACAAAATACTATGTTTGTTCAAAATGAAAAGGAACCAATTATTAAATCATCTTTTCTATGAATTTGTCGATCTATAAGTAAAACACATTTGCAAAACTGCCACTCCTCTGCCTCTGCTCTTCTCACTTTCTTTGGCATTCATGAACTTTAAAAGTATCAGCATTGCCTGAGTCACAGAATGAAATTATGTGTACTCACGCTACTGTGAAATTCATTTCTGTAAGAAAGGATTCTACTCAGAGAACACGTGCTCATAGACACTTTCTTAGCATTTGAATTCTCACTGCACAGAAGGGTTGGGGTTTGGGCACCTCAGCACCAACTCCATGTGTGCCCACCTACCCATGTGCGTGTCTAAATGACAGCCATGCGTGTGTCAAATGACAGCCATGTGAGACGAGTAAGCCCCACTGAGGAGACCACGCTGGCAAAACTGCTGCAAACTATACATGCCAGACCTTCATTCCCAACAACACAAACGCTCAGAATCCTTTTAATCTGCTTGTTGTAACTTTGGCTGCTCTGAAATCAATTCAGAACCAAAGGCAATGCTTAATTCCTTACATAAGTCATCCCCACTGCTTTGCTTGCTGAGAGCCAACCACCAACTAACTAGTTTCCCCTCCTGAAACTGCCCTGGCTCCCTCTCTCCTCAGAGCATATTTACAGACCATTCCCTCAGTCTAGGACATCCTGCACACTCTTCCAACAGAGTTTAAGCTGACTCACTTTTAGACGCAAGTCCTACAATGACCCTGATTCAGGGTCATTGAGATGACTCAGTGGATAAAGGAACCTGAGGCATGACAACCTGTGTTCAATCCCCAATGCCCAAAAGGAGAGACTGACTCCCATCAGCCATCCTCCGAGCTCCACACATGCACATGTCCCTGCAGAGTGACAAGAATCAACCCCATCACATGCACACAGGCTAGCCTTCACACACACAAAGAGAACACGCACCATCCCATGCATTCTGGAAGCATCCTGAGTACTGTCTTTGCAGTACTGGTGTTGGTTCAGTGACCATCATCTACACTAGGCAAACTCGGTCAGCACTGACCCCGGCCTGTCTTCTCACCCTCAGTTCATGGTTAAGCACATGAGCGATGTTCAGTGCATTACTGAAGGATACTCAAGCCAGGTCCGTACCTTCTGGTGTGGGGAGTGGTTGGTTGTGAGGGTGTGTGAGTCAGACTTCTGTAACTTATTTCTCTGAGTGTCAGACGTTAAGGCGGAAAGCTTGGAAAGAAGACGAGAATGAACACCATCTATGGCACTGGTGGCAGCTGCTAGGAGTTTCACGGAAATGGGCACCACTGTGCCTGCTATTGGTGTGGGCAATACACCTCTACAGTCCTCAACATACATCTTATTGCTTAAACACAACAGCACATGGTCATGCTTTTTTGGAGATAAAAGTCATCTCAGAAAGTGACTCAAGAATATGACACAGAGAAATAAATGATAGATAGATAGGTAGATAGATAGATAGATAGATAGATAGATAGATAGATAGATAGATAGATAGATAGACAGACACACACACACACACACACACACACACACACACACACAGACCCGGGAGGTGAGAGACTTTCAGGACTCAAAAGAAGGACCTTAGATGAAATGCCCAACAGTGGGAAAAGGGAACTTGTGGAGTCCACCTCCAGTAGAAAGACAGGGCATCAAGTGGAGGGATGGGGTTGCCATCCCACAGTCAAAAACTCTGACTCAAAATTGTCCCTGTCTAAAAGAACTTCAGGGACAAAAACAGAGAAGAGATTGAGGGAAAGGTGGTCCAGTGACCAGCCCAACTTGGGATCTATCTCATGGGGAGGCACTAAAGTCTGACACTATTACTAATGCTATGGTGTGCTTACAGACAAGAGCCTAGCATGGTTGTCTTCTGAGAGGCCCATCAAGCAGCTGACTGAGACAGAGGCAGATAATTACACCCAACCATTGGACTAAGCTGGAGACCCCTGTGGTTGAGCTAGGGAAAGGCTGGAAGAAGCTGAGGAGAGCGACCCCATAGGAAGACCAGCAGTCTCAACTAACCTGGATCCCCAAGATCTCTCAGATATCAAGCCACCAACCAGGCAGCATAAACTAGATGATTCTAGTCCCCACCACACATATTCAGCAAAGGACTGCCTAGTCTGGCCTCAGAGAGAATTGAGGCCCCAGAGAGGTAAGGGGATGGAGACATGCTCTTGGAGACAGAGGGGAGGAGGAATGGGATGAGGAACTGTGGGAGGGTGGACTGGGAGGGTGGTAATGACTGGACTTAAAAATAATAATAAATAATAATAAAATAAACTTGGGGGAATAAAGCTTTTATAATAATTCTAAAAATAATGTGTTAATGCAAAGTTATAAGTTTTGAAGTTTTTCTCTTAACCCAGCTAGCTCCCAAATAATTGAGACAGGACTATTAGATTTACTTAACAGCTTT